>NC_058033.1:9317700-9476444 GCF_019176455.1 Solea senegalensis
TGGCTGTAAGCAAATACTAGAGAGCGAAAAGATATGATGAAATTATTGATCAATAATGCCTAAAAACTCCTGCCTAACTTTACTGTAAGTGCAATGTATATTAGAATGTGTCAATACAACCAGTGTCTGTGTTGGCATTGCACAAACACATTCTGAACAGTTGCCTTCAGTGTTTTACTTCAAATGGTTTAATCTCTTTGGCAAGTTGTTTGTTGTTTCTGTCTATGAGGAAGTTTAAAGCCCCAATTAACTGGTTTATTCAACTTTCACAATGAAGCGAAAATCAATGTTTAATTATCTGACATTTGTCGCTGTTATTGTTTGGTATTGACCCATTTGAAAGCTTTAGTGTGATCACCTTCTGGACCGTATCAGCCGGCCCTCGGTTTCCCTTGAATCAAATGTGTACAAAAAGTTAATTAGTGCAGGATAATGGTCAAGGGTAATATTCAACCTGCTCTGCTCCAAGCAAAAATAATCCAACAAACCAAATTACATCCCGACTCCCAGTTGCCGTTGAGACGACCAGTCGCGGAGAACCAGGCCTGCGCTCCTTCAGCGCTCACAGGTGTCACGCAATAGGAAACCACACAGATGCCCCTGGGGCCAGCCATGACTTTTTCCTATCTGATACAGACCTAATTCCTCTCCTATTTAATGAGCCACTTGATCATTCTGCCAGCTTGTGCTGCCAGATCAATTTGAACGGGGAGCAGGAAAAGGCAAGGGTAACATTTCTCCGTGCCGGAGATATCTGAGGCTGCTTATCAACAACGGGCAACAGAGCAAGGCAGCTGACCCCGGTGGCCCCTGTGTAATATGGTGGACTCTCATTTTAAGTGAGAGCTTGTTACAGTGGTGGGAGGATGAGTGTCTTGGATGACATTTTTTCTTGAATTCATAAGAACATGGAAGCAGTTACATTTCGTCTTTCGTCAGTATGTGCAAAAATAAAAATCCACTTTGAAGCATACGCTCATTAACATTGTCGCTCGTACGTTTGTAGATGCAGAGGCCTTTGTGCATGCCTGTATTCAGCGAGCAAGCGCTACGCTCTCGAGTGAGAATGCACAGCCTTGACCCCGGGCGTTCACAATAAGCGCGGCAGCACATCAGCACTTACCTTTTGTTCTGCGGAACCGGGTTTACCGTCTCCTTGAGAAGTGCTGTAATTTATCAGAGTGCGGTGGGATCCAGTGGGAGGTCAGCTGGATGCTTCTTTTGAACTTTAAACACAGAGATATGCATTAAGGATTACCTGCCGACTCCTTCGAAGGGATCTAAAGACGGTCTCCCGAGGAGCCCCGCTTTGACACGAAAACCTGAAAAGGCATTTTTAATCAAGATTGATCCAGTTTGCTCTCAAATCCGATGCTTTGCTTTTCACCCTTTCCTGGTTAAATTGGTAAGTCCGTATTAATTGCTATTCAAGTAAGATGGCCAGATGCCAGTGTGCAGAGTCACTTCTTGTTTGCAGAATTAGGTGACGGGGATTATTTCCAATTTTGGAAAGAACTGTGGCACAAATAGCGAGCAAATATGTAGCATATGCTCACTCTATAAAGATTTATTCAGATCAGGGGTGTCAAACATGCGGCCCGGGGGCCAGAACCGGCTCGCCAGAGGGTCCAATCGGCCCACAGGAAGAATTTGTTAAAATTTCACACTAATCTAAACATAATGTCAAATGCTCCAGATACCTGTGACTAAATGTTTGTGCCTTTATAGATCCAGTGTGCTGTGTAAAAAGTAAATTTAGGCATGATATTGTTGAAATTGCATATATTTCTCAAGAAATGTCATGTTTTGTAAAATTATCCTTCAGTAAATGTAAAACAAAGGAGAAAAAACAAAGGGGTTCTTGTTGTTCATAGGTTATTATGCTATTATTTTATTTTTACTGGTCCGACCCCTTGAGATACAATTGTGCTGTATGTGGCCCCTGAACAGAAATGAGTTTGACACCCCTGATTCAGATGCATTCAGCAACAACTAACTACATCACAATAGCTTTGTCCCACGGTGCAACAGATTTTTTATTTTTTTTTAAAATTAGTAGTGACGACAAGCGCACCTCTTTTTGTTCCCGTTACGGTGCGTCCACACAATATCTCAGGTCGATTTGCTTCATCAACGTCGTCCTCTCTCTGGTGAAAATGTCGACGTGTTCATTTCACTCTTTGGATAACAGTATGCACACGAAGCAAACAGCTCGACAGGCAGCAATATTTGGCAGCATGAGATTTCTTCTTTTTTTTTTTTTGCTTCACCTCTCGGGGTAAACAAAATATACTTTCACATTCTGTCTACAAAGCCTGAAAGAAAAACCAGCAGACTATACCGGCGTTGGCAATTATGTAGCCGTGGGAAAGCGCTCTTGTAGCATCTTGCACTATTTTGCACCATTTGCAAATGTGCCCTCTTCCTTCTGTGTGTGTGTCAAGTTTGGCGCCGCTGTTGCTGTTCACGCGCCGTTCTATACGTTTCTACACTCATGTTTATTCACCGCTCACTGGAGAGCGAGGAATAGAGCTTACCTGAGTGGAATGACAATGCAAATATCTCACATTTTTAATAATGTCTGTTTTCATTAGTTTTCAGGAAATGTTGTCCGTCAAACATATTTATATAGGTAAGCTCAACATTCAGTGTAGGAAATGAACCCTCTAACACTGAGCGTGTCTTAGACGCAGTGCAGTTTGTGTTGCCGTAATTACACGGCGGTTGGTGCTATCGGAAAAATTCTAACAGTGTCTGAAAGCTATAGGTAATAAGGAAAGGAAAAAAAGTGGGAAAAAACGGCTGTACATATTTCCATTTTTGCACATTGAGACAGAAACTTGATTATTTTTTATTTTAAATATGTTTTATAATGTTCAAATTTCAAATTTGGCTCACAAAATATGGTGTTCATGTCATCTACGGTGTTTTGTTATGTTTTAAAACAAACCTTCTGCTTTTTCTTCATTTGAAATTGTTAATGCACTATTTTAACATGCAGCACATTGTAAGTAACTGCCAGATATTGAAAGTTATTCTGGAAAAAAGTGCAAAAGCACTCGCTCACAGGACATTTTCCAGCCCTTTTATGTTTGAAATAAGCAAACAAAAAAAAGTGTTATAGGGTTAATGAATACGGTTTCTTATAAACTATTTAGGCAACCGATTGCTGTGTCGTGCCATCAAGCCAGGTCATGGCCATACACGTAGATAACACATATAGAGTTTTTACAAAGTTAAGTAAGGTTGCACAGATTCTTCCTGACATGGTCACTAATCAGTATCAGTCAGTTGATTCAAACTACTGCTCTGTGTTTAGTAAATGCACAAAGTGTCTTGTTATGTTTGTCACTGTTATTTTGTAATAACAATTTTACCCTATTTTCTAACACGTGTATGTTTTAGATGGCCAAACAATAACCTCATTTTACATCTCTATGGCTGAAATATCCCAGGGGAACACTGAATATACCTATTTTTTTTGTACCAAGGTGTTTCATTGGTGTGTTGCAATAATATTTAACCAGCATTCATGAGCTTGCTCTTCGACAAATTCCCATTTCCTGCTTTTCAGCTGTTTACCTGTAACATCTAATATGAGTCTCAGGCTTCCGTCTGCCAACGCTGCTTTAAGTGCACTGGTCACACATATCTGAGTGGAGCATTTGTTTGCGTCTTTGTTGTCAGTCAGTCATGTTCCCGGGGACTATAGCTCTCTGTCAAGGTGAGTCCCTTTTCTCACGTCTCCAAACTCGGACTCCAGTGTTCGTGATTGACATGCTCTTTCAAAATAAAGTCTGAAAGCCTTTCTATGAGGACAGCAGCTGATTGTGTGCTCAAGTTTGGCAACAGAAACCGATAAAGACCACTTTAAAAACCCCAAGAAATTGTCAGGAACACTCCACAAACATGCGAGGACTCTCCAGATCAGCAGGTGGCAGTATTGGAAATATATTGTGTGCCTATGATATGATGTGGGCTTGGTATGTCGTTGTCTTCATTAGTTTTATCAAAACTTTATCACCTTAAAGATCAGTCAGCCTTTGCATTTTTTTTATTTGTCAGTATGTGAGGCTTCCATTTGCATTTTAGTTCAAATTTTAGATGACTTCAATCCACCGTCTTTCTATATATATGCATATACGTACATGTATGTACACAGAGGGAGAGAGAGCCAAGATGCTTCCGTTTCAGAAAGCATTTTGGTCCTTTGTTCAAATATTCCCGAATCAAGGTTTGTTTGATATGATGTGAAAATAACTGCCGCGAACATATGCATATGAATTATGCATCCTGTGAATTATAAGTCCCATAGTCATCGACAATGACAACAATCTCTCATTGTTTAGTTGATTACCCATGCTGCTGCTGCTGCTGCTGCTGCTGCTGCTGTTACTGCCGCCGCCTCCTCGTCTGTACCTTGATGAAGTCCCTCACACTCACTTTAGCGCTTCAGTTTGCTCGAGCAAACCGAGGCAAAAACATATTTTAATCAACGCCATCAATTATACACTCCTGATTAGTCCCGGAGGATTTTTTTGTGATGGAGTTTCACTCAGTCAATTTAATTAATACGAGTCTTCTTTCCACTTTTAGCAAATGATCAAGGCTTTATTGTCTCATGTGATAGGTAAGCATTAAGGAAGCGCAGGTTTGAGATCAGTGGTTTTCCTTCGCTCGGCTAATGAGAACACCCTATCATCCGCGATGTATTTCTCAGCTCCTCAAAGACTTCCTGTGACCACAAATCCCATAAACACAAATCTGTGACGATACATCATCGTGACTTGTTGTGATCTACTGCACTGACTTGGCTATGAATGCTGCTAAAGAGTGCTATTATAGTGTGTGAAATAAAAAGCTGTACCTTTTTACTTTTGTGCTAACCGTGGCAAATGTGGCAAAAGAAAAAAAGTTTTTACTGTTACATTTTGTCAAATGTTTTTCTCATGTGACATAGTTTAGTATTTGCCAACTATTTGGAAGAAGAATAGACTAGATCAGAGGTGTCAAACTGGTGGCTTGCGGGCCACATGCGGCCCACCACTTGATATCACCTTCTTTTAAACCCAGCATGTGTGGAGGAGGCACAGCTGCCACGTTGATTTGATATAGAATAAAGATGGAATATAATACTAAATGTGTTTGCTAGCAATGTTTTTATAACACTAATAATATGACATTTGCTCATAATGATCATATTATTATATATATTCAACATTACATTAAATTACATATCTATAAACTTGTTTGGTCTTTTAGCTACAGTTGATTATCGACGTGAGAATCTGACTTTAATTCTGACTTTCATCTGTTTTTAATCTCAGAATCTCAGAGAAAAAAAAGTCAGAATCTTTAGATTAATGTCAGAATTCCGACTCAATATGACTTTAATCTCAGGATCCTCAAAAAAAAAATCGAATTGTTAGATTAAAGTCAGAATTGTGAGATTACAGTCAGATTAAAGTCAGAATTCTGACTGTCAGAGTTCAGACTTTAATCTCAGAAGTCATGCAGTTTTATTTTTTTCACATGTGGCCCTAATACTCTTCCGTATGAACCTGATGACTGTGCTGTGAGAAAGTAGCTTTAGTGGTGGAGTTGCCTCCTCTTAAAGATTAAAGGTCTAACACATGGACTCTTGCTCTCTAAACACGAACAGTGCATGTGTGTGTGCGTGTATCAATATAATATAGATCAAAGTGATGGATTGACTGCAACACGAGGTGAGAGCATGGTTAAATATTTAATATAGTGTCCGATAGTTTGTCTCAGAATTCCCAAAGTGGAGTGAAGGCACTTTTATTGTGAAATCGACTGTGCGCCTGCGTTTGACCTCCACATGTTATTGCTCAGGGATCGGGAGACACCAGCACGGCCTTAGATGCTCATATTCAGATTGCGTTTGTTTGACCAGCAGGAGAAATTGATGTTCTTACAAGTCTCCTGATGTATAGAATCAACACAGTGGGTTCTGTAGTAAGAAGTTAATGGATGGAAGAAAAAGGAAAAAAAAAGAAACTGCACCTTTTCGAGGGAATGGGTGTGGAGTGGTTGAGTGAGGTGAGGTAAATCAAAAGCGGCTGGTGTGTGGATTTCCTAAACCAAACAAGTTGTTCCAAGCTGTATGTAATTCACCCCACAGATGATGGGTTTTACAGCCTTTTTGCCTGTATTCTATCCAGGGGGGATCTGTAAATCTGTCAAGGAGAGAGTCAATTCCATTCCCCCTGCTGTAATCTCATTTGCTTCTGGTGCCAATGATGCATCAAATGCCGCCGGTGGCTCTTGTGTTTGGGTGCAGAGGCTGGCTGCCGTGCACCCCGAGTCGAGTCTGGGAGTAAATCCCCACCTGTCCCCCACATGAGGTGCTCCATCAGCCACAAAAAAAAAAGAAAAAAGAAAATTATCTCAGAATGTTTTTTAAGGGCTAATGGAATCCTTACCTTTATTTTTTTCAGCAGAAGACTTTAATAGCAGAAATCCCCCACCCTTAAATTCATACCTGTCCCTTTTTAAGGTCCCAGACTGTTTGTAAAGATGTTCTTGTCCTGACAACTACAGAATGGATTCAACTATTCAACTATTCACAGACACAGATGTACAGACTTTATATGTATATAATTATGGGAGAGTTGTTTCTGCAGCCATTTTGCTCTCACCAAGTCCACAGAAAAGCACTGTGTGATAAATAAAAAGACATCATTAATTTGACATAATAGTGATCAATGTGAGGTAAATTATAATGTTAGAACTTACGGTATATACAGAAGCTACAAGAATGTGCAATATAGAGTGTCTTATGTCCTTTTTTCAGCACAACCGAGGCAAAAAAAATCATTTTCACCGACTATGTAAACACATTCGAGCAGAAAAGTACTCAAAGTAATTAAAATTGGATTGAATTTGTTAAAATTTTGAAATACGTCACAGTTCAAAATTCGCTTGGTCTAATTTTGTGACTTCTGCACAACTATTGCTTCTTTACATCGTGACTAAAAATGTGATATAAAATGAATCATAACTTTGACTCAACATTGCATAAGAAGAAAAAAAACACATCTTTTTAAAGGCTGAATATGTGACTTATAAATACACACACGTCCAGGATGTCCATATGAGGAGTTGTGTATTTGTCCCATGGTAAATTACGACGGGTGCACCTGCAGCACTAAGGGTTAACACAAAGACACAGAAGAAGAAAAAGCAAGCAAATAAGTGAAATATGATCTTTGTACTGATGTCGGGGAGGGCAGTCAGCACGGATATAATCCCAGAATTCACCTGCCTGACAGAAAGTGAGTTAGGAACTATACTATATACCTGAAAAATTCTGAAAAAAATTAATAAAAAATGTGATACTTGGTTCAAGCTGTCGGATGCAGTCTATTATGAGCACAGTTAGCGCTATCATTAGCCCCGGGCAAGTATTCATGGGTGGTGTTGCGAATAAACAGAAATGATTCGGCAGCCACACTCTACAGCTTCTTTAAAATTCTCTTCATGTTCGGTTTGAACGTACCTTCAAAAAAAAAGAGGAAAAATAATGCAGCTGGGTATATTTCCTCTTTGTTAACACACGATCAATATACTGGAGTAAAAATAAATAAATAAATGATATTTCCCTCCCGTGAAAATGTTTTTTTGATAAACTGATTTTATTAAATCTGTTTATTTTTTACATAAACGGAGGAAATGTTCAATGTTCAACTTTCAGCTGTTTTACTACTACATGATTCTACCTGAAATACATGCTGTATGGGTTAGGAAATTCAAGTTCCAAGATGCTAACCAGAGCAGAGACAGACACAGCTATGCAGGAAGCAGAGAGAGGGCCAGTGCACGTATCTGTAGAATTTTAAATAGTGTAGTCTCCATTCCAGGCCCTATATATGAGTGAGAAATGTCAACTGCCACAGCTACATATTCTGCTGGAGGAAGAATTCCTTCCTTTGTTCACATCCCAAGAATAATATCTTTAAAAAATCCCCTCTCTGTGTTTCCATAAATTACCCTGAATCACCTGATGGGGGCAGTCAAATTATGGTCATACGATCATAGACCTCATTGCCCCCCCCAGTGGGACTGCTGCTTCATTTCCAGGGTATGATGTGTGCTGTTGTTCAGGAAGTAAGGGCAGAGAGGTGTATAGTTGGATGGGTTTTGATTTCTCGTGTCAGTGTTTGTGTGATTTTTTTTTTTTTTTTCTTGTAGCAGACTGTGTTATTTCACACTGATAGTGCGATAACACCCGGGGACTAAACACAGTGCAGATAAATTTAGACCCAATTAAAGATGACTGAAGGGGACATTTTTTTAAAAAAAGGTAGCTGAAAACACTGAGATCAGGGCTTAGCACTGATCTCAGTGTCAGTCAGACAGGAAATCAGGTCATCACTGTCACTGATGGCTTTGTTTACATTTGTCATAAAAAAAGAGTCCATTCATTAATTTTGTCTTCCAGTTACTTCACGGAAAAACAGATATTTTACCATGGAGGTGGAGCTGTTATGACCTATTCCACTCTCAGTCCACTCTCCACTCTCATTTAGAATGAAATTAACCATGAAGTAGGACATGCGTTCATACTGAAGAGTATTAGGGCCACAAAAGTCCAATTCTGAGATTAAAGTCAGAATACTGAGATCAAATTCTGACTTCAGTCTCAGAATTCTGACTTTAATCTCAGAATTCTGAGACTGAAGTCAGAATTCTGAGAAAAGTAAATTCTGAGAAAAAAAGTCAATATTAAAGCCCAATCAAAACCTCTTGATAAAGGTCTTTTAATAAAGTAAGAATTAAGTAGTCCCCAAGTATTGTAACGGCTGGTCGTAGAGCTGCACGACAGCGCCCCCCACAGACCAGGAGCACTTCCGTAATGGAATATGCTGGTGTTTTTTCTCCTGCTGGTGTTTGAAGTAATGCGTTGTTTCTGTTGATGCATGCATTTTGTTTCTTTCTGCATGGACGTTTCTCATGTTGCATTTGGTTTTTGTTCTTTTGAATCTGCAGCGTTTGTGAATATGCAGCTCGTTTTTTTTTTGTGTCTTGTGCAAAAGAGTGCAAAAAAGTAAACGGAGGAAGAAATATATCTAGTTAAAAAAAAAAAGATCATCAATACTAAATAGGACGAACAAAGAAAATCTAACCACAGCAGGGAACTCGATCTCTGTACTTTTATACCAAACATTATTATGTATCCTACATTATTAATGTTGCCCTTTCCACCTGATCCACCTCCATGTGTTTCCATTTGATAACTAGCCTATTATTAAATCATTCACCCCCTCCACCCTCACCTCCACCCTTTCTTCTCACTATTTACTGGTTTTCCGTTATCTGCTACTCTCTCCATTTCTGTGTGTAATTATTAATAAGCAAATAAATCTCCCCCACTAAAGCTCCTGCACACTGCACTTTCACACACACCGAACAGAAACCCACCAAAACAGACCGCCCCTGCAACAAACACATAATTGTGCGTCCCGTACATTGCTTTGTTTGTTTCTATGTCATCCGCTGCATGTGTATTTCCACTGTGCAGTTTTAGGATTATGAGAGATTATTGTCCATTGACGGTAAACATCTTTACATGGAAATAAAGTCAGTTTAAAAGATCACTTTTCTGTGTGTACAATAAAAATGTCATTGACATTGAAGCCTAAATGAGAAATATGCATATGTGGACTGGGAACAATGTCAGCTTTAATCCAGTATATACATATATATACATACTAAACATGTTTTATTATGTTTTATAGGAAAGTAACTTTTTTTTAAACCATCTGTCACTCCATCACCTGAGTGTCCAGCAAGAAGACGGGGTTTCAATTTAAAACAATAACCTTCAGCCATGATGACATTTAGATTCCGAAACCGAAAGTGTGACCAGATGTTACGAACAGAGAGACAAAACAAGAGAAAGGGCAGAGTCTGGACCGCTGACATTTCCCTTCAAACGAGACAAAGATGATTAAAGAAGGGACCACTTCCTGCTGATGGCACTGTCATTAAAAACATATGAAAGTTGACGTTGATCCCCGACAGACGTGACACCCAAGAGATATAGCAATTTATCTTTTTTTTTTTTGGCACTTCGATAGCCATGTTTGTGACTATGACAATACAGGTGAAAAAAACAAGGAGTAATCTTTAAGCAGCGCGCAAAGCAGCCACTAGAGGGAAAAGTGCCCTCGAAAACCCCTGTGCTCTCTACACGTTGAGTTCTGAGTTTGCGCAACTGAGTTTTGGCACAGTTGTGTCGCCATAGTGATCATGTTTGGATTTTGGGGCCGAGCTGGCTGGGAAGGAATTGAGTGGTGGATCTTACTCAGGAGTGCAGGGACCAAGTGGTAAATGTGGGACTTCCATTATTGAATATGCTGGTGTTTTGGGTCGTTATTGTGTTGTTTTTTTTTGTATTTTGTTTTGAATGTGCACATACCTTTTGGTTAGGAGGACTTTGCCTGGAAAGAAATGGCATCCTTACTGAAATATCGTCGTGTTATATATATATATATATATATATAATATCATGTTGCCTCATTAAAAACTCAAAAATCGCCTCCGATCGCGGCGACTTGCACGTCCAGCACAACCTACACACGCTTCAACGACTGTTAGAATATATCACAACTGGATTTAGTAAAAGGAGCTTGTTTGATTTAAAGCCCCTCAACCCCAAGCAGCTCCACTTTAATTAACCACTTAATCCTTGTGGGCTCCCTTGTCGAGCACCGCTGAAGGAACATCTGCCCCGACTCCTAGAGTCGAGAGTTAGCAGGCGGAGAGGATCTGACACACTGGCGCTGCCACCGCGGCACAATCCTTCACTCTCTCCCTGCTGTGACAGGCGCCGACATCTCAAAGTTAAGTCTTGAGGTCGGCTTTTAATCTCAGTGACCCCTCTGCTGTGGCACAAGACACAGGTAATGCGGCAGCTGTATCATCTTTAGATAAGAGAGAGAAATTGATGAGTAACCTAGAAGTGTCCCAGTTTTGTGAGCGTGTGTCCGCGTGCCAGAGTGTGTTGATGGATAGGTGCGGGTGTGTGGCCGAGCAGTGCTGACACGCTCCCGTTATCATCCTGTTCCTACTTTCTTTCTTGGCAGTTCTTTGATTTTTACATCAGGTCCACAGCAGAGTGATCTGCAGAGCTTGTGGACAAACAGCCGACGTGTGTGTGTTTTTTTTATCCGTCAATAAATAGTCAACAAAAAATATTTGTGGAAAGTGTTAGGAAGCGTCGGCACAGACAGTTCAGCGTCATGTGGGGAAAAATATACTTTGATATGATCTTTTATTTGTTGCTGTTGTTGTTGTGGTGAGATCCAACTTTCCACATAAGGAAAAAAAGGCTATAACAGAAGAAGACACATCACATAGACAGTAGTGTATAGGAACAACAGGTTACAGCCTATGGCTCTCTAAGAATTTCCACTGCAACTTTAACCCTTTAACACCTAAGCCTCAAAATGTCCATCTTAACCAGAAAATGCCCATTTTTCCAGAAGAACTTCCAATATCTGTCAGTTATTTACAATTTACTGCATGTTAAAAGAGAGTATTAGCCATTTAAAAGTAAGAAGAATTTGGTTATTATGGTTATTTCACTTGCGCTGTTTCAGGAAGAATTTTTGGCCTGTTTTTGCACATGGAGACGAAGACAAATGTTGTTTTAAATATTTTTTATACTGTTCAAATTCCATAATCTGGTGTTGCACGACTAAAGTGTTTGTTCTGAAATAAAACATTTATGTTTTTCTTTATTTGAAGTAGTTAAAGACCCATTTTAACATACAGTAAATTGTAAATAACTGCCACATATTGAATGTCAAAGGACAATTTCTGGCAATTTTATGGTTAAAATAAGCAACAAAATAAAAGTCCTTGGTTTTAATTCATATACTATTAAAAAAACACATGCAATGCCACCCACTGTGAAAGTACAACTACGAGTAGTGTCTGTGAAGAATTACACTCTCTGTTTTCGGTCTATTTATCTTGCTTTGTTTCTGTTGGCACGTCGCATTTAGTGTTAATAATTTCTGCCGCAACTGGGCAGCGAGTTCCAGGGACACTGACTGGTTTCCCCTCAGTGTTTTTGCTGCAGGAGACAAAACAGCCAAATATATCATGGTGGGTGGATGGGGGGGAGGCATTAATAGCACGCACGCAGTGTGACAGCCAAGGTGAAGAACCACACAGAGCAACAATTACCACAGATGTCTTTAATCAGCCTCGGCGGCTCAAAGTGCCGCAAAGACACCGACTCTCAGATTCAACGATAGTTAGAATATTCCCGTATCCAATGATTGCACGGTAAACATGAGACCATATTTGGAGCTCTCTTCGAACATCAGTTCACTGTCTTTTTGAACACACGACACAAACAACATGCAGTGCTGCAAGTTTCCTCTGCACAGCCATAAACACCCAGATGCTGCTTGATTGCACGGACACAAATATGAGTGAAACACCACCACACACGCACATTGAAATAAATTCTGCATGAAAAGACAACAGCTCCATAAATAAAGAGAACATGTGCGCGAAGCCATTAAAAACAGTGACAGTCTGTTTGGCCTCGTTTAAATTGGAGATCGCGAGGGAATAAAAGAGAGTTCCGTTTTAGCCGCAGAGTCTCTGAAGTGTTTGTGTGATTTAGTTGAAACAGACAGGCAAGCAAACAATTACATTTAATTAAAAAATAAATAAATAAATAAATAAATAAATAAAAAACTATTGAAAACAATTCAGCTTTGCCTCTGTTTCGATGTTTTCCACGGGATTAAATATTTATTAAGAGGTCCAGAGTGCTGAGAAACATCAGCAGCCTCGTTCTCACACGAGTTTCCAACCAACTCGGAAAAGAGAGCAACCACTCTCTCTCAACTCTTTGCTAAAGTTCCAGTATGAACTGCCCGTAACAAACACCTATCGCCGTCTAGATTACTCTCTTTGAGTGCAAATGGGGGGGAAATTCCGGCTAAAATCCAGAGGCGCGCTTGCTTCACATTTGCCTCTACCTCCATAATAAATGGTCGGGGACAGTTTCAGCTCGTTAAAACCGCCGGCTTCCTAAATCCCGGGCCGTTCCTGAGAGAACGAGAGTAAAGTATAAGACCCGGCGTTATCCTTTTTTAAAACAAGCTTATCATTACGGGATATCTGATTGCGATGAAGCGCGTCATTAGTGGAGTACCTCTCTCTCTCTCTCGGGCTAATATTTTTGGGAGCCACGGCTATAATAATAATCGTTTCCACACGCCAGGCATGTGGTGACATTTCCCTCCTGAATATGCATGAAAATCCTCCACCGATATAAATAAATAATAAATAAATAAGTAAAGAAATAAATAAAACTTTGCACATTTTCTTTGGTTAATGTATTATTAGTCACAGTAAGCTTCTCTCTCCCTGTAGGAAAAGCCAGCAGAAGAAGCTTGATTTTGTCAACGGGAAAAAAACCCACATAATTAGATGTTTTCACCGTGCCCCGCCTTAAGCTGAGAATTTATAAAGCTGTACTGTAAAAAAAAACTATAGCACAGCAAAAAAAAGTGTTTATTAAAGTGCCTTTACTCAAGGGGAGCGGATTGTGTGTGTGTACATGTGTGTGTCTGAAAGCAGTTGCTGTATCCGTGTGTCTGGGAAAAAAAATAAAAAACTGCTGAGACGAATAAACAAACAAACCCAACCCCACTGTCATTAATAATTACTGAGCTGCTCCCCTGCTCTCCAGATTATTAAGTCATTGAAGATAAAGTGCCTTTTTCATATTGTGCATTTATGCCCAATATTTCTTTGACCCCTGTGTGATTTAGGGGAGTCTATCGGCTGAAGTCTGTGGTGTTTTTTTTTCTTTTTTCTCCCCTCTCCTAACATTGCTCTGGGCGACCGTATCTGGTTGTTTACATGGCTGTGTTGCAGCGTGATATATGGCCTCCGATCCATTTCCCCTTCGCCACACAGCTATAATATGGAGGCTACGGACAAAATGAGACGCTTTCAAAAGTGCTGCTGCTGCTGCCTCCGTGCTGAGGTGAGGTGAGGTGTCGGTGGAGAGTGGGGAATGTGTTTTGTTCCCCACTTCCGAGGTGAGGATGCTGCGGTTTGATAGCCGGGTCTACAACGCGGCAAAAGTGCACTTAACATGCCTCGCAGTCATTGATAAGGGGGACACGCGATGAAGACCTCTTCAGTGGCATCAATCTCTTTATTAGAAAGTAATGGTCACTTCCACTAAACTGCGTCCAACACTGAAGGGCCACTTTGGTATTGATTGCTCCAGCTCTCCACCCAACCTCCTCCTCCTCCTCCTCCTCCTCCTCCCCCGATTAGGATCTTGGCAAACGCTCGGTTTTTTCGGTGAGTGCTGGGGATGAGGGGTGGCACGGAGTGCGAGCCTCCAGGTGCGATTGTCCTCTGATTCGGCGCCAATTGGAAACCTCTCCCGGACCGCAAGCAGCTGTCTGCGCGAGCCACTCAACCGCGGTGCCTCTCCCACAGCTGCTATCGCCGCTGTTTGTTGACTCTTAATTATTGTTTTCCTCCGAAGAGCCCAAACCCCGAGTCAAGTGCTGCCTGTCCGCACATCTGTAAGTGCTGCAGCACCATTACACAGAAATGCAATCACTTGCATACAATACAATAGGGAAATCTCACCATAAAAAATAAATACATTTGTTCTATTCCCCCCCCCCATCCCGTCTCTCTCTAGAGATCCAATTATGCTTTGAGTTGAATTCCACGGTGTGTGCGATTAATCAAGGTTTTCTTTCGCCACTTGATCACATGCAGTAAGGTCGACGTCTGAATTCCTTGCCGAGGTCCCCGCGTCGCCACCGTCCGCAGAGTGATATGTCATCAACGCTCGCGACTAAGACCCCATTACCTGAGCCTCCCCTCGTGGACACGGCGAGCCTTAAAGATGGAGGATGCCCATCTGGAAGTCATCAGGAGGGATCACAGTGCAGAGCAGCAGAGATAACGCTTTAACTCGCTGTCCAGAAAGCCAGCCTGATCCATTTCATGCACATCTGGCCTGTGCCTCACAGCTGCGCTGTGAAAGGTATCGCCTGCTGTGGCTGATTGGTTGTTGTGGTGTGATGCTGGATTGGATTTGTTCCCGATATTTTTTTTTCCTCAGACTCAGCTGCGTACACGCATTTCTGTCTCGACGGTCGTAAAAAAACAACAACAACAACAACAAAAAAAAAACCTAACAACTTCCGTTTTGCTTTTGCTTCGCTGCCAGAACGCCGTTTAGTCCTCGACATTAAAATTGAGTTGATGAAAATGACAAAGCACCTATTGCTGTATATTAACAGTCTGTGAATCACTGTTATGATGCCAGACGGCTTTTGTTGTGCAAAATCATAATTGATAATCTTGCAGATGGAAGGTTGGTGAGAACATTTGTTAGAAACACTGATGAATGGTCTGTGTTTCTCACAAATCCTTCAAATCCATTCACACGCTGTCGGCGTGGGGTTGAGTGTCTTGCCCGAGGACGGTTTTTACAACAAATATTAACTTTCTTAAGGTACACGGGAGAAAATATAAGTATGCACTCTAAATGAAGGCAGACATTTACACTGTGTGCTTAAGATTTACGTGGCAAGGGCCAATACATTGCATTACTTTTTTCTTACGACAACTTAACCCTCAGTGCTCACGCGGCACGGATCTCTGGTCATTTGCCATGGGAATAATGCGCAATCCTTATATGGACGTCCTGTGTGTGTTTATAGGTCACAAATCCAGGCTTCTCATGTGTTGTTGAGTCAAGGTAATGAATGATTTTGAGCAAATTTTGAACTGACGTCATTCAATCTGGTTTACTTTTAATAGCACTTTTTGCTCAGGTGTGTTTCTGTAGTTGGTGAAAATGAAGATTGAAAAAAAGGATATAAGACACTCTATATTGCACATTCTTATAGCCTCTGTATATTGTTTAAACATAGTCATGGGGGAAAAAGCAGCCTAAATGCTCTGTGTTGTAAATGTTAGGCAGAAGTGATTGTGCAGTTGGATAAAGGTAAACAGAACCAAATGTTTGTATGTCATGTTTTGGTAAATTGCCATATAAACATTTCTGAAATGATCAAATGAAAGAAAGAAATGCCAAGAACAAACATTGGAAATGTCCATGATTTTTGTAAGGAATTGAATATTTGGGCCAAAACATTTGCCCCTTTTCCACCTATGGTCCCAACTCACCCACAGTTCTACAGTTCTACACTTCGGCATTGTTCGACTTGATTCTTGTGCTGGACGTCTTGCTCGTGCCTCATCCTGTGACCAATCAGAGGCCAGCGGTCTTGCGACGTCACACAAAGTAGCGTCTCAGCTCGCTTGGAGCCTCGCCAGAGCAGGTACTAAAAAAAAAAAAAGTACCTGGTTCATGTGCAAGTAGTTATTTTACGGACATTTACTCCCCAAACCTGGCTGTCTCCATGACAACAGCAGTGTTTTCATTTGCATTATTGAAACATTTAGTTTAGGTGAACTGTCAATTCTGGCAACAGAATCTATTCGAATAAGTTCATGTTTTTTCAGAATAAAAGCTCTGTAGACTCGATATGAATCCGTGGGCCAGTTTTGGCCCACGGTCCACCAATTGCTGACCACTGAGAAGCCCAAAAAGGTGTTTCTGTGCAGACCCATGCACGTGTCTGTGTCTACTCTAAGCAGGAGCACGTTTGCATGCGTGGAAGGACTTTTCATATGAATGGAGCCACTGGTGCGATTACATGAATACACGTGTGCAACAATCTTTGGACGCAGAAGATAAAAATGTGACATTTGCGATATAAAAAAAGCAGAATGGAACAGTGCCAACATGTTGATGGGAGACAGAATGCCCGCGTGTGTCAAAACAATATCTCTCTGTGGCGACCTTGCAGCACAAAGGACAATATTGTGCTGTTGATTCTTAGACGAGGTTCAGACAAGGTCAGTTCAAAAACAAACAAAAAGAGAGAAAAGACATGAGCTTTTTTTTTTTTTTTTTTTACAGTTTATTTGATAATATAAGCTTGACTTCGGGGCCTCTCAGTTGTTGTGGAGATGGTTCAGCTGTCTGTGGATGCCACGCAATCGCTGACCGAGTCACTGACCGAGATTAAATGGAAGTTCAAGGAGGACACATCTCACGCTCGCCATAATATGGCAACTGAGACATCGCCATGGTAATGACCTGCAGGTGAAGACAATGGGACGTTCTCTTTGAGGCAAAGATTGTTTGTTCAAAACACAATGGCCAAGGTCAACAGTGATGTGTCACACTCAGTTCGTTTATGTTCCAGCGTGGGTTTGGAGGTTTGGAGAGCCGCATCGCACCACACAAGGCGGAAGCTGCATGCTGAGCATTTTTGTGGAACGTTAATTGATGTCTTGACGAAACTCTGAAACCGCTGACATCTGCAGGTCACTTCTTTGTGTTGGCTTGACAGTGTGTTTGTTGTTTATGATGACTGTAAACTCCAGAGTGCACAGTCACCAAATAACATGAGCGAACCAGAATTCAGCCACACTTTCAATCGAGACCCTAACTCCTGTTGGATGTTCTCCTCAAACGCTGCACAACACCTTAGAAGAAGAAGAAGAAGAAGAAGAAGGAGAAGAAGAAGACAGGGCTGTGACCCCAGAACTTTTAAATGTAATTTCTTTTTCTCCTGTGATCCTGTCCACTGCAGTTTTAAAGGTCCGGCATGTAAGAATGACTGAATGGTGACTCCAGGTTGACCTCTCGCTCACTCCATTCGCCAAGTGTCCGGGAACTACTGTCGCCTTTACCTTTGCCTGCTACAAACAATGTTGTCTTCTTGCTTCATTTACATTTAAAAGGGTTTGTTGTAAGGCTACGAAAACCAAAACAGTGTTTATTTTACAGCAATTATACACTTATAAATGGCAAATTAGTTTGGCCATTCACCCATTCACGCCCATTCACACCGTCATACAGCAGCATCGAGGTGCAGCGCATTTCCTGTCAGTCATCTTTCACACCCATTCACATGCAGGCACAGCCGTGAGGAGCAAGGTGGGCTGAAGTGTTTGGCCCAAGGACACGTCCGCTTATCCACCGCCGCGGTTTTTAACAACAGTGCATTCTGTAACGAGGAAACAAGAGTTTAACTCCATTATCATTTATTAAACTCAATGAACCCTCTATTTTACGCTATTAAAAATTTAAATAATTGGAATTTGGACATTTGTGAATATGTGAATATAAATGTAAATAAATATAAGTTGAATTGTTTGGCCTTGGTGACAGACTTTTCAGTGTAAAATCAAGTTTTAAAAATAATTTGCTTCACATCCGGTGATGCAGATAAACACTGGAATCTCTTCTTGAAACGCACTGGCAGTCTTCTTTCGTACTTCAGTGGCGTTCTTGAAATACAGTGCAGTACGTGCACATGTGCAGCGCCAGTACCCTGACGGCTGTTGTGCCGACAGATGCCGTGAACGCTAAAGAGGCGCTCCCAGTCGTGTCAGTCTAAATGGTTTCCATGAGGCAATTTCACTGTCCACTTTACCCCCCCTGCTGACGGCGCTTTGTGATCTGCTCTTTTTATTTACCGCCGCTGCTTGATTGACGTGCGCTAATGGCATTCATTAAACTGATATGCTATGTTATGGAGAGCTGATGAGGCAGTTGGCGTCGTGACACGCTAAACACTGATGATATTCATCTGTCAGTCTTGGTGACGAACACTCCTCCTGTCACTCTTTTTTACTCTGTCGTTCATGAATGCCCTGCCGTTGCCTTCGGGCACGCCGGGGATCTGTAGGTTTTTGTCAGGATCGGAAACCAAGAGATGAAAATTGTGGTGGAGAAACTAAAAAAAACAGTGAACGTGTTCTTATTCTCTACTTCACATCAGGTCATTCCAGATCGCCGTCCAGAGTCACAAGATGCCAGTCACTCTGCTCAAGGACATAATGACTTCCCTAAAGCACTTGCACGAGAGCAACATTTTACCGCCTTCGCTCAGCGTTTCCCCCGTTGTCCTCTGAATTAAAACACCCAATTAGACCTGTGCAATTACCATTTATTTAGCTCATCATCATCAAGTATAGACAGGGTGTTGTTTTCATCCTTGTTGTCTGCGTTGACTTAATTAAATTTTGGAGTCGTTATTGTTATAATGATTATTATTATTATTATTGTTGTTGTTGTCAGTTCCTATTGCTAAGGCAAATGGTTTGCTGTTTTTCATGTGGTCAGTTCACAAAGAATTGGCTGACCTGGATTTCTTCACACAACGGCTCAAAATCTTTTTTTTAACTGAACAAAGAGGCTCCTTCAAAGTCATTAGTGACATCAGTGGGTGAAAAGCAGTAATGGCTTCGCCAGATAGTGAGGATTTCTCAATAAATATAAAGGGTTAAGAAACAAATCAAATGTGAATATACAATAAGTGTACCCCACCTCCGAAACACATTTTGGGGGCAGACGAGTGCACTGGAAAAAAATCTTAGCAGTTTTTAGCAGTTTTGCTCAGCATTTGTTAAAAAGGAGAACCTAAATGGAGGAAGTTCATCTCAGAAAAAAAAACAGCTATACAAAAGGTTATTGTGTAGTTTCAAGTGCTGTATATAGACCTTGAAAGCTACCTGGATTCATGTTTATTTATTTATTTGTTTGTATTTCTTTTCCATTAACACCTAAGCCTTTAAAATGTCTGTCTGGCCTTTTTTTGCTTATTTTAACCATGAACCAGGAAGTACCAGGAAATCTTAGTGCTTGTGACCATTTTTCCAGAATAACTCTATATCAATCAATATCTGGCCATTATTTACAATTTACTGCATGTTAAAATAGTGTTTTAACAATTTAAAATGAACAAAAACACTGTAGTTGTACCCCCCCTTATTTATTTATTTAATTAATTAATTATTTTTCAATCATTGGTGTTTTTTTTTTATTTTACTCAAAAGCACATGTATGTATGAATGTATGTGTATGTCATGTTGTACCTGCACTAACCACTGTGGTAAACTTTACCATAACCTCATCGGGAAGTGGGGGGTGGGCATTGGGAGGGTACGGGGGTTCTCAGCTTCCAGAAACCGTTGGAATTTTTCCGACAGCACAAACCCTCGCGTAGTTACGGTCATGCATTTCCTTTTTATGTCTGTTTAACGTGTTTTTTTGTTATTTTTTAGAAAACAAATCTCATTGCTGCAGCCGGAACCAGGGCTGATGCACATGAGCTCAAAAAAAAACAGACAGACTATGAGCGGAGGGAAAGGAGAGAGCAGTTATTTATACGTGTCAAGCTGATGTCGTCGGTAAAATCCCCTCATTAATCAACTAAGTATTTGTTGTGTGTGCTCGTGACTGATTGACTTCACGTTTTTTAACACGGGGGAACAGTAGGTGTCACCACATGGCACTTTACCCCACTCATCCATTTACTGAATGTCACCCAGGTGACATGGAGAGCACTGCAGACACACTGCAGTGTGTGTTTCCAGGTATTACTCATGTTGTGGGGACTTATGGGGACAAAAAGCATGTCCCACGTAACGTACATTATTACATTTTGAGGTGAAGACACATTGTATGGTTGTAGGAAATGAATGCAAGTCAATGTTATGTCCTCTGAAGTCATGGAAACCAGATTGTGCATGGGTGTGTATCTTGCATTTATATCCTTGTGAGGTCCAAAAACATATCTTATAAGGACATTTTATCTGGGCCGCACAACGATAGAGGTCCTTTTCAGGGTTAAGACCAGGTTGTAGGTTAATGTTGGGTAAGGGGCTAGGGAATTCAAACAAAAAACAAAAAAAGTTTGTGTGTGTGTGAGTTAGTGTGGAGGTGCAGCATAGAGTGTGAGTTGCGGCACTCTGATGTGACTTCTCAGAAGGAAACGTGCTGCAGCCTGCAGGCTCGTTGTTCTGGATGGTGACATCTCATTCTTAGCTCTTCAAGATCTGGACTTATAACAAAGCTGGGATGCTGTCAAGCCTGAAGCACACCCACTTCCTCAAGCTCATGGCACACTGCTGTAGAGCTGGAGGGTGGGAATAAAGCGACATCTTGCATCGTATGGAATGTAGTGTGGATAAAACAATCACAGCAAAGTAAATATGACATGTTTTCACATGCTGAGTCTGCAGTTAGGAGAACATGTGATAGTTTTCTACCAAATGATGCACCTGTAGGGGGGAGGGAAATTGTCAGTGTGTTTTGAAGTCAGGAAATGCCTTGTATTCCGCTCAGTAATGACTGCAGGTTGTCATATTCCGCTCTATCTAATGGATTTTGACACTTATTGGCCAGGCAGAACTTATTGAGAGAGGGGAAAAGTTGATCTAGCAACTTGGGAGTCAACCATAGTTCCACTTATTATAATTTATAAATCCCACTTTGAGGATAGATATACAGATTACTCAGATTAAAATGAAGAAGGAAAGAATGTGGCATATCATGAGAACCTTTCAAATCATACAGCATACTCAGGAGTAATATAGCTATAATTCCAGCTCCTGTAACTCACAGGTGTATGACTTCATTACCTGCACTCCATACTATGACAAGCTGAAAAGCAAATCATTGGTTTCTGGAAATCCCCGGCGAGTGTGGGGTTCAAATGAGTGTGGGCTGAAGTGGTTGTGGCTCACAGAACTGAATGATTTCATGACTTTTTTCCCGCTCAGTGGGTCAGTCTTATATAGGTATATGTCGTGTTATGAGTGGGACGAGACTATAGGAGGCTGGTGGTGACAGATAGAGAGCCTGCCGTAATTAGGCAAGGCATTTATTTTTGTTTGAGAAGCAGTCACTCTGTCCACATTGTATTCCCCCAGGCATTTTTAATAGGGACCAATAATAGAACCATCATCTCCTCGAGTATGCAGTGTATTGATTCATTCATTGTCTTCCAGATGAAGGTCATTGGGGGGGCTGGAGCCAAACCCAGCTCACAAGGGGCGTAAGGTGGGGTACACCTTGGACAGGTCACCAGTTTGTCACACAGTAAACATATGGAGAGGAACAGCCATTTACTATCAGTCATACCTGCATGTTTTTGGACAGGAACCTGGAGAAAAACCCATGTGCACACAAGGAGGACATGAAAACTCCACACAGACCGTCTTACTGTGAGGCAATAGTGCTAGCCACTACGCCTGCTGCGTGTGCAGTCATATGCACAAAGGCCCTGTAAAAATAACTAGGGGAATGTTAGAACCTTTAGAGAACATTCTCTAAAGGTTGTATAAAGGTAGTGATAAAAATGGTCACAGGAATGTTCTTGGAACCTTTAGAGAACGTTCTCTACACACACAACTAGAGACAAACAACCATTCATGCTCACACTCACGGTCAATTTAGAGTGTCCAATTTTCCTAATCCCTACATTGCATGTTTTTGGACTGTGGGAGGAAGCCGGAGAACCCGGAGAGAACCCACGCACACACGGGGAGAACATGCAAACTCCATGCAGAAAGGCCCTTGTTCCAACCGGGGCTCGAACCCGGGTCTTCTCGCTGCAAGGCGAGAGTGCTAACCACTACGCCAATTCTCCAGTAACTCTTAATGTAAGCAACAAACAAAAATCCAACATTGAGCTTGCAAATGCAGGTGTTACCTTCTCCATAACCAACCCATTCACTGCTCCATGAGGCTCTTACAGTAGCAGCCCTTTTTAAACCTCTTGCCCCGCCCCTCAGGTTTAAAAATAAATAAAAAATAGTTGAGTAGTTTAAGGATAGTTTAAGGCCTCTTAATCGGTCACAATACTCCGATAAAACCATGTAAGCTATCTTTAAGTTTGCCCCTGTCTCATACATCTCTGTTGTGTGGGTATATATATGACTGAACAATAGGAAAAAATGATGGAAAAAAAAAAATAACGCTGGTCACATGACTACCACAAAGCCTGAGAATGTACACTATTTAAATGCGGAAGTGGAAAAGACTGTTTGACAGACTGACGGGAGGAGGCGGTGGAATGGAGTGGTGTGCGTGCTTTAACAGCGGGTGAGTGAAAATGTCCGCAATTGTTGGAAGGCTGAACCCCGGAGTGTGCACCCAAAGTTGTCGCCCAAATAATTATTGCGGAGAGTGGGTTGTGGCACGAGTTAAGCGACAGGAAAAAAGAGTAGGAAGAGAGAGCGTGAGAGAGGGGACGTGGTGCGTTTGTGTTTGTGCGCGTTCTACAGCGGGTGTGTCAGCTGTTCAATCAGTGACGGGGCGGAGGGAGCGGCTCCGTCTCAATATCTGATAAAAAAGAAAATGAGGATTAAAGAAAGAACAAACTTGGAATTCAAATATATGATCTTGTTTCAAGTGCTGGTCTTAAAATGGAAAAGGGTTCAGTGTGAGAATGTGCTTTAACATGGCAATAAACAAGGAATACAGACAAATTGTTATGAAGTGCAGCCTATACATGTGTAACCATGGTTACGGTTTATATCGTTTTTTTTATTTATATTAACTTATGAGGCCCTTTTTCAGTTGCACATGATTATAAATTAAGTTAATATCGAATATGGTATTAAATTATGTGCATTGCATATTATATAGGACATATTAATGTATTTTTTGACTAGTAAAATTATTTTTATATATATGTATATGTGTATATATATGTATATGTGTATGTGTATATATATATATATACATATATATATATATATATATATATATATATATATATGTATGTACACACACACACACACACATACATAAAATTTGGTTGTTATTTTAATGTGAATTTATGTTTTATTTACACCCCCCGTGTTTTTGGTTCCTACCTGCCTGTGTTGTCAGGTGGGAGAGATGAGTATGCGTGTTATGCAAAGCCAGATAGGGGTGGTGCTACAGGGGGTCAAGCAGGGACCAGTAAACTTGTAACCCTAAGACCTGTTTCACACTGGTTGCATGTGCTGTATGCAACAGCTGTGGTGTTATCTCGCACGTGTCTCATGGGATTGAACTGTGTGGCTCTTCTAGGGGAATAGACGTCTTGCCCGTTTTCCACACAAACCGGCGTGCATCTCACAGCAAATATAGACAGTGAAAATTAAATTTCTGCACAGTTTCAGCCTCCATATCTGTTGCATATGTCACAAACCTGGCACATATTGTCCCTGTTGCAAAGTAAAAGCACTGTAGAGATGCACTTCCTTGATTCCATTCAAGGTTTTATTGTGAAATATATGCAGGACTTATGGATGAGCAGCTTTATGCTAAAGAGTCCTGGTAATTTGCTGAGTAAACGCCATGTAAACTTTTATAGAAGCTCCACAGCAGGTGACGAGGAGACACTGTGTGAATGGCAGAAGCAGCAGATCAGCACTATTCCTTCATACACTGCACATGCATCTAGTGTGAAACCGGCCAGTGTGACCCTCACGTTAGGTAATGTGGGATGATATGGCAAAACTATGCCGTAAGATACACCTATTGATAAGCTTCCTATATTATATATAAAATTCCCCTTATTGTTGTCTTATTGCAGACATGTTGTTGAAAAAGTACAGGTGTAAATAATCAATTAACCGAGTTCCAATTAGATTTGTTGGTATCAGAGTGAATGGTGGCTCGCTGTCACACCGTCATGATAAGCTGAATTGAACAGAGCCATCTTTAATGTTGTCAGTAACGCCTTTGCTTTTCAAAAAACTCAAAAACCAGCCCTCGGAGCAAAGAATTTCAAGGACAAAGTTTAGTTCTCTATTGTTGTCTTACTTGCTTATTTCATTTCACGAGTATGTGCATGGGTGCCTTGGGCAGAGATATACAGAGATTTCTCATCCAGGATCGAGATCAATCAGTCGATCAAATGCCCCAAAACGTATTCTTTCAAACTTAAAGGAGAGATAAATGCTACAGTTTGAATTCCCAGGCGTTTGCTTGCTTGTTTGTTTCCAGACTCCGGTCACATAATTGCACATTCAGCCAGTGTACTGTAAGCCTTCTGACTGTTGCCACTGCTTATGGATTAAGGTGGCATTGTGGCAAAGTATATAGGTTTGAGATGAGCAACTTATTTATAGAATGTGACTCACCTGGCTTAAAAATAGTGCCTTCACTTCACCTTCATCACACTGTACGGTACATTGCAGTCGTTTTCACTTTCACTTTGCACATCCTCTGTCACATGGCATATGTGGACGTAGGTTCTTTTGAAATAATGCACATGGTGTGCTATTTGCAGGTGTTGCCACAGCAACCGATTTGTATGTTTTTTATTGTCTTGAAGCCACCTTGATGAACAGCTTGCACCTGGCTAGTGAACTATGTATGTGATCCTGACACATGTTTTTCTGTGTATCGGAGTAGATGCTTCTTAAGGCCCTGTATACCCAACGCTCATCGCGCACATTTAATTTGCATGCTTGTCTCTTTTTGACTGTCATGACTATTGCAGTATGAGCTGGTTTAAAAAAACCAAAAAACTTTCACCACCAATATTGAAATTACTTTCTTCGTGAAACATGGAAAAAGTCCTCAGAGGTTGATAAAATCAAATCAATGATTGGGAAAGAGCTGCCAGAGATGCACTGGCTCAAATAAGGGTCAAAAAGATTTGTGGCCTGTGAAGTGTTTTATCTGCCGAGAGATGTTCAGAAATAATTTCTAAAAGTTATAGTTGTAATAAAACTTTTGTTAACCTGCACGCTGTTTTCTGCACTCAATCCATTCACAAGTGCCCTACATAATTTATTTTCTCTCTCTCTCTCTGTGTCCTTGCGTAACCTCACCGGTTGTGTCATGTACTTACAAATGTAATTTTATTCTTGCATACAATCTACAAATGTGGTTTCTTTCATGCAGATTCATTTTACACAAAGGTTGATTTATATCTGCAAACTTTGCTTACAGGGCTTTGAATCTTTTTCATCTGAACTAGAGCCTGTGCTTATTCATCATGCACACGGCAAACATTCACAGATACTAAAAAAAGAAGGATTCACATGACAGAATCAAAATGTTAAGCATGGGCTTAAAAACGCTGAATGCTTTCCTAATGTCCACATCTCAGGTTAGCAGATATTGCTATTTCAAGCAGCGTGGCCTCAGGAAAATGGAAAATGAATACTGTATGTGCACGGTGTGGCACGCAGTGTTCAAGTTTCTTTCTCTTTGTCCTTTTCGGCAGCATCATCTGTGATAGTGCAGCGTTTGTCATGAGTCTCTCTCCCTTTGGGTCATCCAAAGGTGGTTTAAGTGGTGAACATCATGTATATATGCACTTATACGTAGAAACACAACAGTAAATAAGCACCGTAGTGGGCAAGTGACGCGTGTTTTGAGAGTTGTCAAAGTATGAGAAAAGGGAGAGTAAATTAGGGTTCGCCACTCTGCTGATTGCTGCTGATTAGAGCCGCGCTGAGTCACCTCGCTTCATAAATGCGTTGAGAGCAAGCACTTTTGCAGAAAAAAGTGACTCCAACACACACACAGATGCACATCTATACAGCACATGAAACTGTGTTTTAATGGTTTGTTGAAGATTGTGCGTTTATTCTGTTAATTTGTTGTTAATATATTCTCCTTTTGTTAGTGTTTTTTTTTTTTTGTTATTATTAGGCTATTGCAGAGATTCTGTTCTCTGCTTCCTGCCCAGGGACGACGGCAGCCACAAAGCCGCACACTGTCACCGTGAACTAAACTAATGAATAAATTAATTCATTACAGAATAGGCTGATTACCGAGCTCAAGTATGCACACACATATATACACACAGCATTCTAGTGAGGACACACATAAACATGAAACATTCCCCAGCCCTATGACTATGTGAGAAATGGATTTAAATCACATCACAATATTCCATCACGATAACGCAATAATGATGACATTTCACAGAGTTTTGGAGTAAAAGAGTTTGTTAGGGATATGGAACGATACACAGTTGTGATCTAATTGAGTTGGTCTAATAAATTAAATAAAAACACAACTGTAATAAAAACACTTAAAATGCTCATATTTTTGTATTTATCATTTGAAAGTGTGATTCATATGATGTATTATTATTATGAACATATGGCTCACTGTTCATGACAATAGCTAACAATCATATTTAGTATTATATTCTCTCTTGGGTCACATGAAATCGAGTTGGCAGGCAGCATGTGGCCTGTGAGACCTCTGCCCCAATATTAACTATCACATCTAACATAAACCCAAATGTAACTCTAACCTTAAAATGCCTTAACCTTCAATAACCCATCCCCCTCAAATATCTTATTTCCAGCTCCTCTAATGTGTTTTCCATTGATGTATGAAACTACAGTAAATTTAATTATTTAGTCTTTTAATTTTGAGAGCAGCAGACGAAACAAGCACTGTGTGTTTGTGAACTTGGGCTTTTATTGTTTTTCTTTTTTTTTTCTTCTGATAAATGTCATCATTGATCAGAAATATGAATAATTATCGCCTACAGCCATACATACTTGAAGGGATAGGAAAGATTTCCGCATTGGAAGCACATACGCCGCTGACTCTCGGGTGGTGTTGCAGTGTCTCCCCAGGTGCTCAATCAACTGAAACAGATTATCTTTCACATACCAGAAGCTCCTGCAGCCTGGTAAATACGCTGTGCTCCATGCATAGTAGAACTTAGCACATGAAATGGCCTTTTCAACTCATTTATACATTTTATTTTATTATTATTTTTGACATTTATTTTAAATTGTAGTGTTTTATTAAAGAAAAACAATTTGATATATATATATTTACACACACACACACACATATATATATATATATATATATATATATATATATATATATATATATATATATATATATAAAGTACAAGTAAAAGCGCTGGTCTGAAAATGTACTCAAGTTAAAGTAAAAAATAGTAGCTTGTTTAAAATGTACTCTGACTAAAAGTTACTTAGTTGCTTTTGTAAACAAGGTTGAGGACACAAATCTCACGTTTATTATTTTTAATTATAGGCCAACCTTTACATCGTTCACTTGTCCTCTTCATTCACCTGCCCTCATCATTCACCTGTCCTCGTTCACCTGTCCTCATTCACCTGTCCTCATCATTCACTTGTCCTCATCATTCACTGTTTCCATTGCGTGAATTTTATTTATTCAGTAACGGATATGGTTTAAAATGTAGCAAAGTACAGTACCAAAAAACATACCTATGTAAAATTGCACATATATACAGTATATATTATTTTTTTATTTTTTTATTTATTTAGTTTCATTGTTTTACAGTAGATTGACTTATTGTTTCACTGTTTCTGTCGTCATCCCACGATTATCTCTCCTTATTTCCTCCACATTATTGATGTGCATGTGAATCCACGTGGCTCCTGCCACTGCCCCAGCTGTGCGCCTGTGACGTACAGCGCCACGCAAAGGCGCTCACGATAGCGAGCAAAGACGGCAACAACTCACAGTGACAACCGATGCAAATCGCAAACTTGGGCTTCGTCTCTTTTCCCCTTTTTCTTGTTCTGAATGTGACTTTTATTTATTTATTTATTTGTTAAAGCTGTAGCTGCCTGTGGTTCAGTCACATGTTGGCTGATCCATAAGAGCTTATATCCATGTCTTATGGAAAAGAGGGACGCTGTCAGCTGCAGTGCCGACACTGAGGGATGATTCTCCTTTTTTATGTTTTCTTCTTTCTTGTACTGCTTTAGAAAATAATCGGCGGATTTTTATAGTTTTATTTTTATTCCATTTCATTTTCTCATATAAGAGTCTTGCGCGTGTCTTGTCCGGCACTGCGCGGATACCTGAGCACGAGATCTGGATTAAGACTAATGAACCGGGGCTGAATAATCTCCACTGGAGCGTTGTGCTGTGCTGTGCGTGTGCGTGTGCAAACCAACACGGACTATCTTTCTTTTTTCTTTTTCTTTTTTTTTTACTGTGCATCTCTGCAAAAGGCAGGAGACGATGTCTGCCCGGGGACACTTTGACGCTTTTTACAGATGCGCGCTGTTCCTGTCTCTGAGGATTCTGCTTCTTGTGCCTGCAGGGTTGCCGGTCCGCAGTCAAGGGGACTCTCAGTCCGACAACAAAGTCATGGACAACATCACCGTGCGACAAGGAGAGACTGTCTTCCTCAGGTAAGTGCACGATGAGACACTTACATGTCTTGCCTTTCTTTCTTTCTTTCTGTCCTCCCTGTCGCCGCTGCGTTTGAATATTTTTGCTCCTCAAAGTTGCAGCGGTCGCCTGCGGCGCACGCTTCTCAGACACTCGTGTGTTTTAATCATGTTCCCGCCGCTGAAAGAGTAGGAGGAGGAGGACGGAGGGTGAGTGAAGAGGGGGGAGGATTAGTCCGTGATAAACAGTCAGTTGAGGAACGATACGCCCGCTAATCTCCGGCGGCTGTTAACCACAGATTTAGCGCCTTTAATTGTTGTGTGATGGTGCAGAACTAAAGGTGCGTGTAGTTGAAGGAGAGGAGACGCCGTCAGTGAAGTGTCTGGAGGACTGATGCTGCTGCTCCTGCAGCTTGACAATAAATGCACACAGGAAACAACAAACACAAAGCCTCTGTCGTAAACAGTTTCGGAGCTGGGTGACCTTTCCCCTCCTCTGCGCCCTCAGGGGCTTACTGAGTGAGCACTGAGGGATTTGTGCTGCTTTCAGGAGCTGTCTGGGATGTCCAGTTTGTCATCTCGGAACAATAATCACAGTGGCTGAAAATAGCCGGATTTTTCCCTCGGTTTTAGTGGGGGCTGTGGATGGGGGGGGGCTCATTTGTGGCACTAAATTGGTGGATTGACAGGGAGTGAGTGCATGAGTTAGTTGCAGGCTCCATGTGTCGGACAGTTTGACATTTAGTCCAAGCTTTTCAAGATTCAAGATTCAAAGTGTTTATTGTCATATGCACAGTAAAGAAACATGTTTCCCTGTACAATGGAATTCTTACTTTGCTGTCCACTCAAAAACACCAGCATAAAGTAAAAAGTAAAAAAGAGATGCTTTTGTAAAAAAAAGTATAATGACAGAAACTTTCAGTATTTTTACCAGATGAAATTGAGGTCAGAATCTTTTGGAGCGGAACAAAAAGTTGAAGGTTCACTGTGTTCGTCCACGGTCACTTCAAAGACAGCGTTACAAATCCATGCTGTAAAAACATGATTCATATGTTGATGTTTTTGAAATCGCTACTACCAGAAATGGGTTTATAGATGTTAGAGCACGTTTTCTCTCGACCTCGTCTCCCAGTAAGGATGAATAAATATATAAATAATCTTTTTTAAAAAGTGATTTTCTTTTTAGCAAATGGTTTTGCTTGTGACATTTTCATTTCTCAAGTGATGCAGCTCCCCCTCATGGGGAGGTGAAAGGGTTGGTGCAGTGAGATGTCAGTCAAGTGCAGCGCAGGTCAAGACCTCTCTCACTCACTCATTCTCCTCCACCTGAGGAGCCAATCGCAGCTGACACGGGGTGAAAGGCAGGGTGCTCCAAAGATCAACTTGTTGATATATCGTCACATTATTTCTCGCGCAATACGATAATCGATACGTCGGGGCAAACATCGGTACTTTAATTAAATAGTCCCTGGGTGTCGGTACTTCATTTGTCCTTGTGGCGGCGCTGCTCAAATGAATGAGTGAAACTTGGGCAGAAATTACCTGCCTTTAATACATAGACTTTGTGCACTTTGTTCTCTATTTTGTGAATAAATAGATATTGGACAGATAAAAATGTCAAACGGATACCATCCAAAATCCTATATTTCACAATGCACAGACTGTAAAAATATAAATAAAAATCACTAAAAGCATTTTAGCTGAGTCATGTTTGGGCTGTTTCTTTCTTCCTTTTTGGGAGAAGATACCAGTATTGTACACAAACAAGTAATATTGTCCCATCCCTACTTTTCAGGGACGTTTTTTCTTCAGTTAGACAGACATTGCCATGTATCACGATATTGATGTAGTGGAGCATGTATTGGGTCTCATTTTGTATGGAGAGGTATGGAGAGTTCAAGACTAATTGGAAAAATATTTGTTTGTTTGATTGGTGCCAACTTATGAGGACATTGTGTGTTTTGTGTGGACAAAACCATGATATTTTGCCCAGGGCCATTCAGGCTGTTCAGTCTGCACATCGTCTCACCTGACACGGTCTCTGATCAATATTAATATGTCATGGGAGGCCCAGGAGCTCGTTATGTTCTTGCGGGTCATCAGTAAGGTGAGCAGGGGTCTGACTGGCCCAAGTTCACATGGTAAGAAAATGAGACCAGGCGACCTCTCAGAAATCCAACAGCTCTACATGAATATGAACCTGTACGAGGCTGATGGGGAATTTCGTCTGTACTACTTAAGGAATCCTCGTCCTGCACCGTGCTGTGCTGCATGCACTGCACGTCTGTTTGATCTGGGACCATTTCAGTTCATAAATCTTCTATCAGTACAATGTCTTGCACTGGTTTTGTGGACATTGCGATGACCCTTTTTGGCTAAATAAATCAATAATAATTCAGTGGATTTTAAGAACCCATATGTCCTCTGAAGTGGCCTTAAAAAGGCCTGCAAATCTGCAGCAGTTATAGGGAGGCTCGATGTTGATGGAAAATGGTGGTAGACAGCTGCACTTGCAGGCTTGCGTGCCATGACTGGTCTGCCATGTTTTTTGGATGAAATAATGAGGCTTAAAAATACATTTGCTTCATAAAAAATACAAAGAACTCATCACATTTTATTTATAAGCACATCATGAAGTACAGCAGTGGGCTCCTGCTGAAGTGCTGGACAGTTCCGTTTGAGTGCTTTCGCTGACCTGAATGCCACTCATTTCTGACCCCCTTCAGCACCATGGACAGCACTCTGCCATGTCTTTAATTACAGGCTGCTCGTAGTAACAATCAGGAGAGCAGGTCAGCAGAAATCCCATGCTACTGCTGTAAAAGCTCATTAATTCCTTCCTTATCATTTCCATACTGTTGTAACCGAGCCAGGCTGCACAATAGGACTAGAGCTGTTGAATAAAAAACACATGGTCGTGTACAACTTGGAATTGGCATGCAGTGCCAGTATTACTCCACAGATTTCAACTTTTCGCAGGTCGATGGGACTGGCAAGGCAGAACTTGCCATCATGTACATCAGTCCCCCAGGCTGAGCAGGAACAGCTGTTTCTGTCTTAAATTGATTCACACATTGTGCGACTGTGCAGAGCTTTTCATGTTGTTGCTGGCCACTCACTCACACAGTCTCAAAAAAGGCGTTCGGTGTATAAACTCCATGCTGTTAACTTGCAGTGCCATACAGCTGCTTCTGGGTGAATTCAGTTTCTACTGCTCATGAGGTGCCCCTGAGGTTGGACTTGTTTGTTTGAATAGACGGGGTGTAGAGAATGGATAACAACTGCATTTGTTGCGCAAGGAGGCCATTGTGTTGCTTGAGCCGTATCTTTAGAGTAGGTCTGTGTCTAATTTTGATGTCAGTAATAACATAAAGCCTTTGCCTGAGGGGTACATCAATGATAATTTGAAAAAAAACATTATGGTAAAAAGACTTATTTTCCTTTTATTTCATGTACTGTTCCACACACCCCAGAGACACTCTGAAGGCAGTTTTTAAGTGGGACAGTAAACCTTCCTGTATATGTGATCAGGCTGCCTGCCATCTTGTCAAGACTGGGTACTTTTCCAACTCCCACCCAGGACAGTTTTATAATAAGCTTTATTCATCATCTGCAGACTCCTATTCCGTCTGTTAGTATGTGGTAGGGATGCACAATATTGGACTTTTGCCAATATATTGGGAGTGCTTTGGTCAATAACTGATATGATACTGATAGATCATTTAGTTTTTTCTGTAGTGAAATTAACACAATATTTTGCTTATATCTACTTACAGTCTACATACATACGTCTGTGGGTGAAAGCTTGTTTTTAAAAAACTGAGAAACACATTTTGGGGCAAAGTTGTATCTCTTCATTTTTTTTGGATCAGATTTGACTAATGATTCCATGAATGTAGTTTTTTTGTCCCGAAGACCATTAAAAGGTTATAAATATATAATATGTCAAAGTTATAGCTCTCTCCACAAGAGACCTGGTTTTGTACATTTCAAAAAACTATTTCCCAGACTTTCCCAGAAGCACTTTGGTGACACCACAGCACTTAAAACAATATTGTGTGGTGAGAAATTGCAAACGTGCAGGGAAATATTCATCGGCACGTTTGAGGTACAGTGTAAATACAGTGAGGTCATAAGTTCAAAGCATTAGCAGAAGTGTACATGATGCAGAAAGGCCACCCTTCGTCAGCTCCCTGAGCCAATTTGTATTACCTTTTTAGTTGCCGGGGAATCAGGATGTGTTGCGTTCTTCTGGCACAAATGATGTAGACGCCAGACTCGCCACCCCTGCAGTGCTCTGTGCTAACAAGCTCCCCACTGCCCTTTCTGACAACTGCCAAACTGAGGGTGGTATCACATTTTAAATTAATGAAAGTTAGAGCCCCAATTTCCCTTTTGTGTTGGTGTTGTTTGCAGCGCTGTGGCCTGGTTTGTGGAGATGAGGTACAGTATAAGTAACACTAATTATCAGTTTATCTCCGTGTGGTCTGGGCTCTCACTCCCCAGTTGGGCAACTGTGGGAACCTCCTGGGGAGAGAAACCTAGATTATTACAGCACCACAGCAAATGACATCGTCACATGCTGTACATACAACCATTAGTGCATATAATGTAGAGTATTCTAAAGGGACGAGATTTTCACTTCAAAGGTTTCAAGTTAGAAATTTTGAGAAAACTCACCAACCTGCACCACTCTCTTTCTTTTCGTTGATTAGATGACTGTATAACCCGAAGCTCACCGCGAGTTTCGGCAAAATGTGATGCGTTTTGATTGCACTCAGCGCTAGATGAGGAACGTGTTTGTCTGATTGACTGAGCTGGGTCTTCCTCGTAAATGCCACATCTCTATGGCAAAAGCAAATATAAATTATTCATTTTCATTTCAATCAGTGACTGTAAATCTCCATTGTTGAATTATTTTTTGATAAACTACCTCCTTCCTAAAGAAACTGATTGGAGAAATGTTGTACAAGTTATGCCACATTGTATAATACATAATACAGTAAGTGAACAGACACCATGTCTATAACTGTCGTATTAAGTTGTTACCTTGTGTATTAGGGAGGTAATACACAAGTAATACACAACTTGTTATCTCCTGTCTTTCTGGACACCCAATAGCTACAGAAAGAAAAGGAAAGACAAAATAATTCACATGTTCGTAATGACTCATACACTGAGAAAACATGCATATAACAGTCGAATAGCTATGCTGGAAAAAGAAATGTGAAGTTATGGATATGCAGCCTACATTACAGATACACATCTCAGCTTCAGCAGCTCACATGACTGGAGGCAATCGCTGTGCCCTGTGCCACATGTGCCACCAGTGAACCATTCTGTCTGCTGACCTGACAAAGTGATTGACAGGGCTTGAAAAAAACCAAAACCCTGTCTTTTTAAATAAAGGATATAAAATCAGAAACAGTGGTGAAAGATCAGTTATTTACCATGGGTGCTTGGATAGTGTCATCATTTTCTTTCGGCACAAATCCGGTTTTATAAATTGGTTTGATGGTGTTTTAATCACCACAGACATTCAATTTGCTGTGTGTATGTTAGCTGCATTGACATTAAACAAACTGGACTAAAGAAGACGCACATTAATTTCCCAGAGCTCTGGTCACTTGTGAATGAATGTATGAATATCATTAGAGTGGCATAGGTGGGCCAACATGCTCCAGAGACTCTTATCTCTCAGAAACACGTCATGCTGACATTTTGTTCCTTTCTTTCCCAGTCTGATCAGCATACTGTTTTTGTGATTCAGATTTAATAATTCAAGGATGAGGCTCTGTTCCAAAGCTTTTAATGGCCTGTGTATTTAGTTTGCATGTAGAAATGTTTGCTTTACACATGTATGAATTTGCTTTGTGGGCTTTTGGCATATTTTAAGTATTGTTGCTGTGAGTGGATCCTAATCATTGCGTGCAATGTCATTTGCTGTCAGCCACGGAGATGATTCTATCCAGTTCATGTTAGGAGTTATGGTGAGGTCTCTTGTTAGGATGACATTCATTTTATTCCTCATATGCCACGGGCCAAGATGGGGTAGCTGATAATTTGATTTCACAGAGGGATGCTAACGATTTCCTCTGTAATTCCATTTTCTTTCACCTCATCGCATCGCCTAGCCAGGCTGCCATCCATCAGCACTACGTTTTCACTTATTGTCTCCACTGTTATTGTCCTAGAAAAGACCATCAAAATAAGATGGCAGCAGAATGGGATCATTCTACAATTTCATCAGTTAACAAGATTTCATAGATCCTTCTCTAATAGAGTTGTAATATAGCTGAAAGCATTTTCCCTCATTTAATTAAGCACCAGGAGACGATTTCTTTCTTTTTTCAAGTGTTTATCACTTAGTCTAAGTGGCAGAGAATGACAGCATTCAGCCTGTGTCGTCAGTGAAATGAATGGACATATACTGGAGATAGACACAGTCTGTAAATGGTTCTGTTTGACTGGTTGTGGTGCTGAAGTCTGCCTGAGATACTCTGCTGCCAGCAAAGTGGCACAAATCTGTTTTGACATGTAGAATTCACAGACACATACGGGTGAGAGGTAAGCTTCATATAGCCTGGGCATCCATCTGTTCTCACATCACTCATGCTCATGCAAGCTATAAACACAGCATTAACATATGATATGGTTAACCTGAGGCAGAGCCTGTTTACTTTAGAGCAGGGGTCTCCAACGAGTAGCTCTTGAGCTACCAGTAGCTCTCAGTCCCTTTCCAAGTAGCTCGCCAAAAAACCTGCTAACATTTTTCATCCATCAAACTCAGAAGTGTCCAGTCGCCTTCCAACACTAAATGATTATTTGCCAATTGGTGAAATAATCCATGATATCAGTGTATTTTTAAATGCATTGTTTTGGTATGACAGCATTAATATTTTAACTCATATACTATACTGAGATATACTAGACAAAAAGATGCACACCATTTTGTAAATGTTCAGGCAAAACGAGCTTGTTCAGTTGGTATGGGTTGAAATAAGCAATGGCAATAAATGTTAAAAACCAAGAGTAGCTCTCCGCCATTTCCATTTTGTCAAAGTTGCTCTCAGAAGAAAAAAGGTTGGAGACCCCTGCTTTAGAGTCTTAACAAAGCCCAAACCCAATTGGAATCCTGTTTCAGGGTTGTTATATTCAAGGACTTGTTCCCAGTAAACAGGCAAATAACCAATATTTGTCCTCAAAATGACCATCCCCAATATGACGCCATGCAGACTAACCTCTAGGAGCTAAAATGTGACCTCTAGCTGGTGATTAATTGACAAGATAGCCTTCTATTTTAATCTTTGTGTCATCTAAAAGCCCCCAGTGAAATAACATTTTGATGTCCACCCGCTCCTTTAATTTGATGACTTTCTTGCTTCACTCAGGATGTTGATGATGGCACAGCCAAATTTTAATTTTATGAGGTCTGTGTGCCAAAGTGTTTGATGGGATGTTTTATAATTTGGCCATCATTAAAGACACAGCAAGTTGAAAAGGTCATAAACTCTTATGTGAATAAAAACAAACAAACTGTGTAGTGAGTGTAAACTGCATTTGAAAGTCATTATTAGAACAAATCTTGTTTGAGAAGACAAAGCAGGTGCCTTGTGTTGAATTTCATATTACCTCATGCAGATGCTCAGGGAAACATCTAGGCCTACATTTAATACAGCGTATTGGAGTGAGGACTTGCAAAAACAACTAGGACAACCTTGGTTCATAATTAAGTTAGTCATGTCTGGAATAAAGTACGACATTTAAATGACACATTTCTGGAATAAATGACTTAGTAGGAACTTTATTTCTTTTTTCCCCTCTCAGTCATCCCTCTCACACTTGTCTGCCTTTCAAGAGATTTAATTCTGCCTTGAATGCTGTCCAGACAATTACAATGCCACTGCGATGAAGTGTGTCTGATTGGACAAGTGCCCTTGCGTGAACATTCATTTTCCAGCTATCCATTTTTTTTGAATGAGTAAACTACAGGGCAGGTTGGAAAGAGCAGATAGATTTTTTTTCATAGACTTAACCGGCAGCAATTTGGACCTTAAAATAAATGAGTTTATGATAGGATTCTTTCCCAAGTAACCAAATTGAAGCTGATATTTTAGACATTTCAGATTAGACATTGTGATCAGTGATTCTTTTTGGGAGGGGGGAGAGCGCAATAGGCAAGTCAGTTTTTCACATGGACGAGCCCAAAGCGCCATTCTCATGCCTTATACCATTATTTTAAAAGATTCACTTAAATGAAAATAAAAATACACAACTAAAAGCTATTTTTTGTGTGTGAATTTTGCCCCTCTCCTTTTAACATACAAACTTCTCTATCACTCTTTTGTTCACATAGCATTGTCCACATGTGTCCTTGTCTGTATGTGTTTTTTTTTGCTCTTTCAGAAAAATGTTTTCAGTCTGTAATACCTGTGTGAATCCAGGCTTGCCCTAAAACCGGAAATGCGTCACTTGACCGGAACTCGCTGTAAATGGACGAGAGAATTCTCGCTTTTTTAAACGACATTGGAATGCAGATTACACACTGTAGTCGCGGACTGTACAATGCCCTGTTATTTAAATTTTCCATGTTTTTATAGATCATTTTAGATGATTCCTATTTTCTTCTTCATGTGAGACTGGTGGGGCGGCGCCCTAGCGCCCTCTATGGACGGGCCGCCACTGATTGTGATGTAAAGCATGTTGCTACATATTGTACATGAGCTTTGTTGCCTGACGTGGTCTTCTGAGCTGAGTTATTATGTAAGTTGTCCTTGGGTGTCAACAAAACATTTTCGCCCAGGAGACGGCCACTCAGTGGTTATTTTCTCTTTTTCATTTTCTATTAGCCGTAGAGTTGGCAACATGTAAAAATCCCAGACGATCAACAGCTTTTGAAAAACCCACTATCAGCCCACCTGGCATCCACAACCATGCCACTTTAAAAGAGTCTTAAATTACCTTTCATCACCAATCTGGTGCTTGTATTGAACTTCACCTGGTCATCTCGACCCTGTCCGCATGCCTGAATGAATTGAGGTGCTGCAGTGTGATTAGGTGGTGAGAGATTTGCATTAAACAAGCACTCGAGCAGGTGTACCTCGTAAAGTGGCCGGTGACTGTATGCATTTATTATAATGTAGTGGTGTCACCGGTTTCCTGCCCTTTGTCCTTTCGGCCAATCACGTGTCACCATCGGTCCCAGCAGCTTCTGTTGGCCAGGGCAAGGGAGCATGAATGGGAGTTCACATGATTTGATGAATGATGAATGAGACACACTGAACACTGAGCAGGTTAATTTAAGGTTACTGCAGCACTGCTTATATTCACATCATGGCAATCGTTGAGCCTGCTGGAGAGCTAGTCTCATGTGATTGAGAACGGACGTGAGCGTGAGGAATTTAATCATTCCCGCATTCATGTGTTTAAGCATATTTTAGAATTATATAATGAAATGAAGTGATTAAAATTGGCATTGATTAAAACCCCGTCTCCACAGATGTACCTGTGTGTATGTAGGGAGTTTGTTGACGCGGGCGTTGCACTAACTGCCAAAACAACCATAGCGTGGGACATGTATTGGCTGCTTATCCCAAATATGGGTTCTTGTGGTTTCGAGAAAGTCAACATATCTGCGGCCAAAAAATACAAAACTCAAGGCTCGAACACGGCATGTATTCATAAATGTTGTTGTGTTGTAAAAGTTAGATCCTTGATACATGTCATCAGCTACCAATGTTCAGGTAGCTTGCAAAATAGCCACTACCAATCATTAGCTTCAGCCTGCTTCTCCCCATAATTTAAATGGATGGCAGAACGGATAATATTTCAAGCCTTTCTTTTTATATCAATTAGTCTTTCTGAAGTAATATATATTATATATATATGTGTATATATATATATATATATATATATATATGTGTATATATATATATATATGTGTATATATACATATGTGTATATATGTATTATAATATAATATTCATTTGATATTGAGAACATATTTGTGGTTCCAGTCTGGGTATTAAAAGGAGGAGATGAGTGGAAGGGAAGTGGAGTGATCAGGATTATGTGCTTAAAAGATTCTCAGCACCACCTCCCCTTTAGCGTCAATATATTGACGCTGCAGGGCACTGTGATCATGCACGTACACACAGACATACACTGTTTACCAGCATTAGGATTAGTTATGGATATATACCTTACAAAAGCTTTGGCGGACCAGACACAGGTATAACAAAGGGTCATAAAGTCAGCTGAAGTGAAAAATAATTGGGGGGGGTGAACAATCCAATCTTTTCGGGGAAAAGGTGGTTTAGAGTTTAAGCAAAAACAAAACTGAAAAATCCACAAAGATTAGCACACAAGGGTGAAATAATGCTATCAGCTTGAAACATGTCGGCACAGAGCTGTATCAGCTATTTTGTTGATAAGAAACTAATTAAAACAATCAATTCTGAGAAAATTATTTGGATCCCCATTACAGTGGGACATGGCTGCAGGTTTAGCTTCTGTCCCTCCACTACAATTTACAAGCACATTAAATATACATTTTGTAGCACTCAGTAATGGCGCGGGATCTGGAACTATACATTTCCATCAGTGGCTGTTGTGTCAGACACTTGGAGATTCTTAGTGTTGTTTCCTTATTCACACTGTATGTAAAGCTGCTGTCGTTGGTGATGGGCGGTGATCTATAATGTTTGCATAGCGACACAGATCTTGCAAAGCTTCCTCATACTTTCTCGTTTTGTATCTGCCAAGAGATGTACAGTATGTATAGTATGTTCCACTCGATACGTGCATGTTGTTCAAAAATAGGGTCTGTGCTATTCTGGCATTCCACGTATGGGTACCCAATACTGTTCCATGTGGACTTAATTGAGAGGAAAGTCAGGCTCATCTTCACCAAATTTCCATCGATGACAGGAAATGTACCCAAAGGACAACTTGACTCACATCAACCCTATTTTTTAAACCCTTTCTTTATGTTCTTTCAATTTATTGTCAAGGAAATGTTTAATGTGCAAGGTCAAGGCTAACACAATGCCTCTGAATCTGAAGCTTGATGCTAAAAGCTGGTTAAAAATAGGTCTCAGAAAATGTCTCTGACAGACAAATGTCTTTCACGGTATGTGTTTGTCTGTATAGAAAGAAAATATCTGTGTGTACTCTCCTCTGTGACGGTTTCCATTAAAGGTTTTGCCTGAATGATAAAGTGCATCAGCAGACATGTGGCTGCGGTATTTGACGTCTCCCGCCTACAAGCGATTAGCAAGAACAAATGAGTGATTGAGTGTGTGAATGCCTCTGATCAATGCGAATACCTCTGCATTCAATCAAAAGGTAGATGGCGTGGCAGAGGAAATCCACAGCTATGTGTAAGTTTTCAGCCTTAACTGTGTATTACAATTTCTTTGTTTGTCTGACTCAAGTTTAATTTGAGCTGACTGTTATGTCTCTATGCTTATGTAGAAAAATAAACAGTATATACAGAATTATCATCCACTCTGAGAGGTATAGTCCAAATGATTCTGGCTAGGGTTGGGACGATACCACATATTTTTGTCCGATACCGATGCGTAGAGATGCAACTAACGATTATATATGATCGTTATACAATATATAAGATTTTTGAATCGGATATTACATTTTCATCTGTTCAATATCCGATCCAGTGATTTTGACCAATATCGGACCGATAATAACTGATACCGATTCCCATCTTTAATTCTGGCATCAGCTTACAAGAATTATAAGAACTGTAATAAATGTGACATTTGCTAATTAAACCTTGATTAATTGTATTACTACCTTGCACATTATGGGGTGCTGAGTCACTTCTTGACATTTACTAATATCCCCTCCCAAGGTTTCATTTAGAAAAAAAAAAAAAAAAAGTTTCTACATGTGATAATATTTTCAGTGAGTAAGTGTCCTTCCTGTTTAATTCGGCTTTAGAGGTCAGTGGGGACAGTGGGGATATATTGGATATGATGAAGTCAGAGCTCTCTGCTGAGGGTTATGACTATGGCTAAGAGCAGGTGTGTGTGTGCGTGTGTGTGTGTTAGGGAGGGGGCAAGGTCAACAACAGGCACAGGGAAGTGTAATGTAGCATAAAACGATAAGATTTATTTGACAGGCAATTTTACTATGGGTGCATAAACATGTAATACACCGCGGTGTAGTAAATCACAGTTATTCCGGAATGGGAGGGATGGGAAACATGCTTGTGGGAGGTTTAACCTCTGTCAGACAAAGGTTTCTTGCACTGCTAGTGGTGCTGTCACAGTCTGTCTGCTGTTACCTATTACTTGTTGGTTGTGAGCAGGGGTATCTTGACATCTTCTTACCCCTGCCAGGAGATATCCGTTTATAATCCCCATGACATTGTGTCTCACACATCATCAGCTGAAATCTTTGCACAAACACTGGGCTCACAGCAAGATATGAGGTACACCTGAATTCATTTTAGCCATCTCTGTCCTCTCCTATAGTCATAGAGATGCTTTTTGGTTTTTTTGACTGTGTACACAGTTTACCAGTCAGCTGAAACTCAGATTGCAAGGTACAGTCAAACAAGGTGATGGATGTGTAACCGTGGATACTAGACTTATCAAGAAATGTGAGTAATATAAAATCATGATCCTTATTCAGTAACGCTGCTTCCCCTTTGATCAGCTTTGATTCATTTTACGTCAATGCGGACACCCTGCCGCTTCTCCATTATGCAGTTCTAGCACTGCTCGGCTCTGTATCAGGCACCTGGTTTACCATTACCGTAGTACCTCCTCAATGTGGCCATTTGCGTCAAAGCACGGCTGCATGTAACTGAAGGGTAACGTTGTTTTATATGCCACACAAACACACAAATTAGTGATGAGCAAAGCTGTTTTTTTGGTGTACTGAGTCCTTAGTCAGTTAATTAAAAAGATTAGTGCAATACTTCCCGCATGACCGGACCGGACACAGTCACTGCACTAAAATGTGGCAGACTTGGTTGTGACTCCTCTGTTAAATATAGAGATTTTAGAAAAATCATTGCTAAATGTTAAAGTCTTTTTAACTGATCTACAGTTCAGCATTGTTCGGTGTGATTCTTGTATCTGACGTCGTGCCAGAGCAGCTACCAAAAGCACCCAGTACCAGATACTATCCACCAGCTGATCAGTGCACACAGTACTCCTATCCTTACATTTAACTACTGTTTATATTGCCTTATTCCACATATAAAAACGACCTAATCTGATGATGACAACACCACTTCTCTTTGCACACAGCAGGAGAGTAGACCCTCAAATTATTCTGAATCAGTCGTTTTGAATTTCAAAATGAATTTTTAATCAAATCGTGACTCAAGGATTCGGAAACATTCATACCTCCAGTGGATGCTCTTAGTTTACCAAGGACTACTGAGCACTGTTCCTTATTCCTTATCATTCCTTATCTTTTCTTTAATACCTTCATCAAACCCTAATGTTTTGTACTTATTGAAGCAGATTGCCATATTCCTCATGGGTCCATCAGGGGCTCTAATGCTACACACTAATGCTATCATGCTTTCAGTAATTATTACTTATTTATATCAAAAAGGGCAACAGACTACTGTCATGTCCCCCAGCGGTTCCTGCTTAGTCACTGTTCTATAGATGGAGCAGTAGCAAGATGTGTTGTGTCGTGTCATAACAAGTGTCCCTGTGTGAAAAACAGAATAGACACTGAGTGAATTCTATTCACCGCGGTGTTTTGGATATGAAATAATAACACACTTCCTTTGTGCCGTGAATGGAGTCATCATTTTTTCCCCCGAAAAAAACACCCCGTTGTGACAAAGATAGTGAAGGCGAGGTTTGCAGGGGGGGAGTGATATCCACATATGTTGTTTTTCCATCACCTCTGCATGTGCAATCAGTTTTAACATCATGACGACGAGCTACAGTGGATAACGTCTGGTGATTTTTTTTTTTTTGTTGTCGCAGATCTTGTTCTGCCTCTGTTTGGTATTAATAAAGATTTCATTTTTGTGGTGTTTTCAGCAGTCTTGTATAAAGTATTGGAGTAAAAGTACAAGTATCTTGTCAGAAAATGACTTCGGTAGAAGTTGACGTCACCTTTTTACAATATTATAAAAAAGTAAAAGTCTTAATGTGTATGTCATTTACTGTACTTGAATTTTCTGATATAAAATGTACTATTATGGGTTTGATTCCAGGCTCTGTTAGTCTACATTCTGATTAGAGCTGAAACAATTACTTGATTTAATGGATTATTAATCGATTACTAAATTAATTAATCAACTATTTTGATACTTGATTCATCGGTTTGAAGTTTTTTTTTCATGACTAAAACAAGATTTCTGATTGTTTCAGCTTCTTAAATGTGAATGTTTTCTCGTTTCTTTGCTCCAGATAACAAAGACATCATTAAAATTGAATCATTTTGGTTTGTGGACCAAACAATTACTTGATTAATTGAGAAAATAATCGACAGATGAATCAATTATGAAAATAATCGTTAGCAGTTACAGCTCTAGTTCTGATAGTGGAGTAAAAGTAAAAGTTGCAAGAAATAATAACAAAGTAAAGTGCAGATTCTTGGATTTTGTATTGGGCCTATTTATTGCCGTATGAGCTAATTTGATTTTTGTTTATATCTCAGTGTCACACACTACAGTTTAAAGCTCAGCTTTAGCCAAGAGGTTCAGCCTTAAGTACAAATATGGACCTGGTGCATGTTGTGTTATCAAGTACTTGCTTTTTCAGGTATGATTAATGAAATTATGTGATTTTGGAGTCTCATCATTTCGCTACCAATACTTCTCCTTCAGGCTTTTATGAAAATGAATGCGTTGTCATTGAGTGCTGATGTACTCTCTATATAAATGTTGTTTATTGATCGATACTCTAACCATAATTAATTTTTTCTTGGCTTGATTGTTTCCAGATGTTGCTGACATCTGATTATATTTAGGACAGTGGATAAGTCTGGTACAATTGCATGGAAAGAACAATGATGCCATCTCTCTATTTCTGGGAAATGCTCCATTAACTAAACAGTGTGGCACACTGCTCGGCGTCTCCTCGAGTCTGAGGTAAAATCGGGTGGTATTCAAAGCAGATTATCTTCCCCGAGCAGCAGTTCACCTCACTCACTTAAAGCACTCGCTTGTCTGATGCTATAGTGGGAGCCGAGATCCACTATACGTGAGATTAGGGAATTTCCATGCCACCAATTCTTGATGCACCGGGGGAGCTTTAGCGAGAGAGCGGGTGAGGCGGGGATGTTGCCGCTCACCACTGTGTTTTGTTCACAGACTTTGCTCCATGTGTCTGAGGACTTCTGCATTACCGAGCAACATGATTACTGATGCAGGTGTAGAGCGGCTGCAGCTTTCCACGGGTATTTTCATTCATCCATGTAATACAGTATAAAATGAAAAACAGAGTCCCAGAGCTCACTTCCTTGAAAAGTATTTGTCTTCGTGGTTTTGGTTGAAAGGGAGCCAAAGTGAAAAAATGGCATCAGTGAACAATGTTTTCCAATTTTCTGAAGTATTCTCGGTATTCTATTGTAGTTTTTTTGCAAAAAAGGTGGGGTTTTTTTGTGTTTTTTAAATCTCTGGCTGCTTTTATTAAAGTGAAGACAAATCTGTCAAAAATAGGAACTGTAATACTTATAAAACCCTGAGTAAGGCATCCGATCCCCCATTGTTCCCTGGGCACAGATAAGGGTTGCCCCCTGCTCCTACAGCTGACTTGTGTGTGTTAATTCTAATAACCCAAACTCTTTTTGTTAGGAACCTGGTTCAATAGCAGTTGAGCGAACAAAAATGAACCACACAATCAAAATACACGGGCCTTAGGATCCTGCCTGCTGATTGGCCACTGAGCTGACCTGAAGGTCACAGGCTTGGAGTCGCTGTCCGTCATGAAATGTTCCCCATCGACATCTTACAATTCACCTTTTATTTGCAAAAAACAAATTGGTTCCTCTATGTCTGTCTGCATGTATCATTGTGTGTTTTTAATTTGCTATATGGAAATCCTGGCCCCTTTTGTCGTGGGTATATGGCGTACATTTGACGGTGACTGCACCACTGGGCACCAGTGAGTGCTAATCATGGCAAAACGTAATCTGATGATACACAACACGGCCACAAATAAAAACTAATTAAGCCTCATATCAAATCACAACGCGATAGTAAAGTTGGTGAATGAAGGAGTTGTTAGCTGTGGCGTAGAGGAAAGCACAATGTGAAATTTCCCCCTCTCATGACACCAGTGTTGCCATGTCTTTTACATGAAAAGGCGCGTGAGAGCTCGGGATGTGTTGATCTCTTATAAATTTTGCCGAGGGGAACCTCAATCTATGTTGCATGTGAAGCTAAGACTAGATTTGAAATATCACTGTCAGATGACGATCAGACCTTTCCTGACTATAGTTCTCGGGGGGTTATTTTAGCACCTGAAAGAGGAGATTTTGCTTTCTTGTCTTGACACAAATTCCTCCTCACTCGTTCCCACCTGGTCCTATGATGAGGCTCTGTCACTATGTGATGTAACTCTATGGAGCAGACAATGTCCATGTGTAACTGCCAATAACACTTTCTATTTTGTTTTGTGAATATGGGCACCACCGCTGACACACTAAATCAAACTCTGTTGAAGAAGAAACAGGTGGCAGTTATGTAATTAACGCCCGAACACTATGTAACAACGTGGATTCCAGCTGCGGTGACTTTACCATCGGGTCCAAAAGGAGACAGGGCTGTCAGAATCCATAACCACTTATTACAGCACTCAGAACTGTCCAGTCGGTGCTTATAGATGTGTCATGTGCGACCTACTTTAAATCTGTCGGCACTGACGGTGTGGTGAAAAGTCTGTAGTCTGCCCCATTTTGCAGAGGCGCAGGTGGTTCGGGGGTCACATATTTGGAACGGTCCAAATGTACAAAGAGTACATTGTTTAAGACCATAATCAAGAAAAGCAGTGGACATTGTCAAAAGACACAGAGGTGGATAGGGTACTGAAATATTCCACTCAAGTAATAGTACCACTGTTTTGATAACATTTTACTTAAGTACAAGTTAAAAGTACTGGTCTAAAAATGTACTCATAGACTACTTCATTACTTTCCACCTCTGAAAACACATATATACATTCATGCGGGCTGAAAAAATACTAAAAATTCAATACAATGTGATATAAAAACAACACAAAATCGACTGTTTAGCCTTCATATATGTATTGCAATGTTCTTGATAATCCAGCTTCTTCACACAGCAGTCCTGATTTTGTTTCCCACAACACTTGTTTGATTACTTTTCCCCTGTGTTGTTGGGTTTGAAAAAGCACATGGAAAGATCCTGCTAAATTTCTCAGATACTCCTGACGCTTATGAGACAATGAAGTTTAGTCTCCATCTCATCTTCATTTCGGCTTCAACTAAAGATGCTTCACTTTGGATGGGGCAAACTCCTTTGGTACCCGACGTCTACATGGCCATGCTTTTGCCTCTAAAATATCCCAAACAGAAATAACTAAAGCATGTGCAAAAGTGGAAGAAAACCCTAATGCCAAAGCCAATTCATTGCAGCTGACTCTCAACTTTTCCATAGCCTCAAGCAAGAGCATTAGGAAGTTACTCACATAGGAGCTGATATGCCAAGTATCAAAGATACATTTTTCGTTTACTGAATCCCTCTAAAGAGAAAAAAAGAAGATGTTGAGATGAGCTTGTAAATAGCTGACTACATCTGGCTAACGAGAGAGACAAATGCTGCATGGACAGCAAGAGAATACAGGAAACATGGAAGTAAGATGAATTCACTCTCTCTCTGCCAATGGTACACACATCCATAAGCTGGTTGTGGTGGAATGGGAGTTAAACGGGCCAGAGTGAATCATTGCTGAAGCGACGGACAAGGCAAGAAACATGGACTCCAGTGTTTAGATATTGACCTGCCTCACGGCTGATGCTTTGAGCTACAACGCAGCTCAGCCAGGGTGAGAGTAGGAATGAAAGCTCAGCAGGCATTTTGTTCAAGTCCAACCCAATCTGAATCTCTGTGTGTGCGTGTGCGTGTGCGTGTGCGTGTGCGTCTACATGCTCCTGATACCCAGCATGGTCACTACTGGTTCAGCCATTTGCAGTGAAAATGACTAATGTAAGAAAAAGTTGACCCTAACTTGAACATCATTTCAAAATAGGCTATTTGTCCTGAATGTTGTGGCTCAGAGGCTAAAAAATATTAAAATTATTATTGTGTGGCAGCTATCTCAGCCCCCCATCAGATCAGATGAGAGCTGCAATGCTAAGCACCAGTGGTGCAGTGCCACCAGCGAGCCAACCTGTGTGCTGAGCCAGCCATACTGTGTGATGGGGTGAAAAAAGGTCCATCAACAAAGGATTATTGTTTGAATTTATCATTAACAATTAGATAAAGGCAGGAAGGAATTGCTAGTAAAATCACAGATGAATGACTATGTAATACACAGTGTCAACTTGTGGCGGTTTTGATAGCTGACTAATTAACTGGGAAACCCCTAGTTTACAATCTGACACAGCAAGAGCTCGGAGGTTTTGGCTCAGCTTTATTTAAAATGGGATCAGCAAAATGCAAAACCTGCAGTGATAATATTTATTGCAAGGGATGAAGCACCTCCAATAAAACAAAGCATTTACTTCAGTGTTTTTATTTCAGTGCAGCTTGAACCTGGAAGAATGATTGCACTCGTGACAGCTTGGGAAAATCCAGAAATTGGAGCCCTCCAGTTTTGTCCACACCGTGTACCGTGGAGTCGATTCCTCGCCAATCACTTGTGTATATTTGGTTAAGTCACCTGTCAGTGTAATTGAGCTAAGGCCGTAGTCCGGCTGAGTCAGGGAATCGGACAGTTTGCCGAGTCCGAGTACAGGTAGTGCTGTATCGCTCTATAAGCTATTGTGTTTTGCATCTGTTGACCTTTACGTCACCGAAAAACCAACAGCAAACGACAATGGATGATTAGATGGATCATGCTGTGGTTCTAAATCGTAAGTCTTGTCCCTTGTCCCGAGTCTGACTCCTGTCTGACTAAGCGTATACATGCAGGGAGTAATCAGACTATGAATCGCATTATCCAGTTATGTTAGTCTGACTAAGACTAGCTCGATTTTAGTCGGACTAACAGCAGCTCAGCCGTAGAGAGAGTCGTCTGTCAACTGGAAGGTTGTGGGTTAGATTCCCTGCTCCGCAATTCTACATGGGCAAGACGCTTAACCCTCACGTTGCTGTGCATGTACGGCAGCGTGTGAATGTGTCCTCAAGACTAGAAAAGCGCAATATAAATACACACCATTTACTACACACCATTAACAGAATTATTGTCTTAGTCCGACTGAAATCGGACTTTTAACATACAACAACGTAAACGCACTGGATGTATCAGGCTACAAATGTGATCGAGATGCGACATAACTTGATGCGTTGATTTCAGTTTTCAGTGCCACAAAAAAACTATATTGTGTGCTCAGTGTGTTTTGTGATAAAAGTCAAAAGAGAGAGACATGAGACAAAAATAACCCAAGGAGCACGATTATTATATAATATGTCTTATCATTGCCCTTTTCAGTTAATGTTATAAATTACACACCCACTGCATTTGCTAAATTTTCTTTTCTTCATCAACTTTGTGGAAATATGACAGGCTTTAAATTGTCATCAAACTTGTTAAATAGGTACAATTGGCGAAGACCAAAGGCACCTCAGATTAACTTAATGACTGTTGCGTTAGTGCATCTCTATTGACATTGTGCAAATGAGCTCCTCACATCTGAGTGGCGCGCTGGTCTTTTGTTGAGTCAAGTGTCTTTGAAGGGGGGTTGGCAGTAGGAGTAAAAGAGAGCTGACAAGTGAAAAACAAAATCAATTAAGACATTTCCATATCACACACGCGCTCTTCAGATGGCAACTAAACACAGAAGAGAATAACTGAGGCCCAAACACAGGGCAATATGGCATTTTGGCCTCTTCCTCAATAATTAAGTCATGATCAAAGTCCACCTTTGATTTCTCATTGTTGTCAAAGTGTGTCGTGTCGGCACTCTTTGCTGCTTTAGCCGTTCATGCTCACGTGTTACTTTTCTGCCCCCGACAGGAAATGTGACGTGTGCACATTTTGTTGGGTAAAGAAAATAAGTTTGATTGGACTGAAAAAGGGGGAAATTAGTTGATCCTTGACTGATTTCAAACAGCTAATTGCTGTGTGACGTGCTTCACATGCAACTTGTAAAAAGCTGGAAATAACTTCTGGGGGAAGACACTGAGGAGGGAAATATCTTCTGACCTTCTGACCTTGTTGTTCTTCTGTTTTAAGTTTCACATCGTCATAGACAAGTAATGGTAATATTAACAAGGAAAAAAAAAAAACACAATCTCCTGAAAGAGCTTCATAGAAAAAGCTGATCTGGTCCACTTGTTATTACAGGAAGGGACAGGGATGGAATGTGAGAGCAGATTAGAGAGGGTGGGGGAAAAAAAAAAGCTTATAGTTCCTCGGGAGATAGCTACCGCTAATCCAAGGCCACATCTTGTGTTGCAGTCAGACACACAGGACATTGTGTATGCTGGGAGGATGCAATAGAAATGGCCTATAAAGGGAGGCTTAGATATACAGCATTGGAGGCAGAGGACGAGGACCACCCCCCATCCCCCATCCCCAGCAAAGGTTGACGGAAGGGATTTTTCTGGCAGATCACTTCTGTCCCTGTTGACTGAATGGGTTAAGAGAGAGAGGGGGGGGGAAAGGCTGACACTGCAGCCAGTTCTTGTGAGTGTCTGTGAAATTGAAGAATTTTGAGCAATAATCCTCAAGTCAAAATGACCATGCAGGGAGCGGGGAAAAACATTGAAAAATCAATATATCATGATAGTTTTCTCCGATATTTCTACTAGCTTAATAAACCTAAAAGTAGCAGTTGCCAGTTTATCTCAAAAAGTGTTTTTATGAAGTTTGTTTGTCAGTGTTATCTGCAGGATATCCAGGGTTTCAGGGCCCTGTTTGAATGTTTGTGCAAGTGTAATAATTCCACACCATGTTTTTCATTATCTCTCATCTTTCATTATCTTATAAATGGCTGGTAAGAGTGTTTGATGAGGTCACTGTCTTTAACTAGAGACACAATGATTCTTTTAGCCTATGTACTGTATGTTGTTTTAAGTAAATAATACTAATTTTAGCTTTAGAAAACTGCTTTATTTGAGTTATTTTACGTCTTTTAAGAGAGTTTAGTATCCCACTGTCTTCCACGTGACTCAAACTACGTTTATGTCATCTGTATATTTCACTATCTAACAATTCCTTAGAGCAAATATCTCACATCAGTCGGTATTATTAGGCATTCACCAGAGGGCTATAGCTCTCACTTCCTCTTCCCTTTGTTACCTGTATTTAGATAAGACATTTGTCTTTGCCGGGAATCCTTTTTTTTTTTTTTTTCTCCTCTTCTTCAGCAAAATGTGCAGTGTGCAGTTCTTCACATCGGAGCCATTTGTCAGGTGGAAAGAAGTGTGATATAGGCAGGCAAGCTGCAATCACACATCTGGAAGGCCAGTGAGAATTATTTTACCGTCAGCAGGACTGCAGGGTATAGCCAGGTCAAGCGTGAGGGCATTTTCACATGAGCAGCACCTAATCTCGTTGTCAAGGTCAAGTGCTGGCTTCAGTCCATGTGTCAGTTTTTCAGTGAGAAGCGCTTCGGTGACACGTCTCGCAAAAACAAATGATTTTTACTACTCTACGATACATTATTGATGTGCTTTGATCTATTCTTGCCACCGCTGTTTAAAACTTTGATTTCACAGTTTTTCTAACAAACACTATTAATGATGAACACGCCATTAAGTTTTATGTAAGGATGAAAATCTTATTTGTTCACAGTTTCACATGTAAAACAGAATTGTCAAGTCACGGCAGATGTGTTGAACCAGAGGAAGACGTAAGCCTGTGATAATTGAGACTGCAATATTTACAGTGAAAGGTGTCTTTACATTTGAGACTGCATTGACATGACGGATGTTTCTCCACTCAGTGTCTCCCCGCTGATGACTGAATCCAGTAACAGATCTGTCGGTGTTCAGTGACAGCGCGTCTCCACGGGTGCAGGTGTGTGCGTGTGTGTGTGTGTGCGCGCGCGGCAGACGTGCTGTATCCAGTTGTCATTTTCATGAAAGAAACATATCATCCTGTGATTTGCAATGGACAGTAGGAGATTTTCACAGAAATACCACAAAAATAGTGATGAAAGAACTTTAATACTTAAAAATACTAAATGATGGTCAACATATCCTCTGTTATAAGCTGGTTTGTGTATTTCTTGGTGGGGTCACCGGGGGTCAACCTCATCATGCACTGTGCTTGTTTTTATTTTGGTTAATGTTGGATGTTTGGATTTAGTTATTTTTTGGAAGACAGCTGAATCTGAAACAATAAGCAACCTTTTCACCTATTTGTAATTAGATGATATTAAGAAAAATATAATTCTTTATTCTTAAAAATGTCACTATTTCTGTGTGAGATGGTGTAAAGAGACATAGTGAAGGGAAGTGCACAGAGTTACCTGGCTGGATACACTTTTAAGTGTTTCTGTATAATATACTAAAAATAAACTATTATAATATAATAGTAAGTGAGCAATAAGCAAATGTATGTCGGGGTAGGGCTGCAAATAACTATTATTATTTTCATAATCGGGCATTTTCTCGATCTTTTGGTCCATAACATGTTGAAAAATATTGATCAGTGTTTCTTGTTCATGTCCACAAACCAAAATGATTCAGTTTTAATGATTTCGTAGTGATATGGAGCAAAGGAACCAGACAATATTCACGATTAAAAAGAAACAATTCTTTAGAAAACCCTCAAACCGAATAATCAATTCAAAAAAGTTGAAGATTAATTTAGTAATATAGTCATAGTTAGGGGCGGGGATCACAGGGCCCCTCACAATAAGATGTGATATGATGCAAAATGATATTATACATGCTCCACGATACCAATAATATCTCGATACAACGATTCTGTCATAATCAATATATTGTAATTATATTGTGACATTATTGCAGACAAATGTTAAAATTGCAGGATTTCTCTATTTATTCACAACATGGAGTGCGAAGTGCATGTATTGAACATGGATGGGACATTGTTCCGCTGTAAACTCCGTCTTCATTTGTTAATTACAATATCGTGATTTTCCCCCAGCGTGACGCTTATCGTATCGCACGAGGATGGACGGCGATATATCACTGAATACATATTTTGACCCAAAAAATAAATGGCAACATTCGAGGAGGTTGTGGCTGCACCTGAGATCACAGCAGAAAAGGCAATTATGGCTCCTTAGTAGATAACATCGGCTATATACGCTCTGACCTTACTGTTCACGTGAGTTTTATCATCCAGCAGATGTGATGCATTAATTTCTGAGGACATGCACAACACTTCATAGACGCAGGATACTTAGGTACCCTTACATCAAACACATCGCTGCAAGTGGTCATACAGTATGTAAGGCGCATATCGAGGATGCTTTTGAACGCTTGCTTTTAAAGATGCATTGTTGATACTGAGGGGAAGTCATTAGGTCCTGCAAAGCCAGGTGCAGTGATTATCAAATAGGGCGAGGCTCCTGTCTCTTTTATGAATTTCCCATTGTCAACAAAATCCCTGAAAAGACAAGGATAAGCAATGTGAAATGTAGACTGAAATCACCAGTGGGTTTCCCATCGAGGGGCCTCATGAAACAGATCACAGGAGGCTCAGTAATTTCATCAAACAGCTATTGTTATTTAGACTGAGGTGGGTCTTCTGAGGATACCTTTCAGCTGCACATTCTACTTTCGGATTGGGGGGATGACTCACAGCAGACCACAGAGGCAGGGCAACATGGTGATTGAAGAGTTTCAACACAAACATAACTCTAACTCAGCCGGTCTATTTTTGTGCTTTTAATTTCCTACCAAATTATGGTGCTGTATAAAATGCTTGCTGAGTGTGCATTAGCAAGATGAGAAGAGTATTTTTTTTCCTTACTGCTGCTCTTGCGTACACACACACTGATGCACAGAATTTCCACACACACAGAATCCACTCAGCATCACCGTCTTGTGGATATTGCTCTTCGATATCAAATATATCCTGTTCCTTTTACTGTGTGTACATATTTGCTACTCAGAGACTCAGCCTTATACGTTCTGCTCTGAGGTCACGCAGCGCACACTGCCGCTGTGCCTCTGCTGTGCTTTAATATTTCATTATTTCATTTTTTTTATTTAACTCGGTAATTGCAGTAGCATTCCGACATGTGGAGTAATGTGCAAAACACACCATTTGTACAAGAACTGCAACTCTTGCAAAGGGTGCTAATGTTATACAATTAAAAAAACATATTCTCATGATAGTGAGGATAGTCTTATGATAGCATGAGCTGACATAATCATATATTTATGTTGGAAAAATGAATCTATTAATGTCCAAAAAACAAAAAAATAAGTAAATAATAATGTGGACAACTGTTATTGAAACACCAAACTTAAAAAAAAAAAAGCTTATGTAATACATTTGATAATGTGATCATTTCCACCAAATGTCTTGTTGTTATTATGAAATACATTCAGTATTATATTCAGTGTATTTCCTATCACCTTGCTGGCAGCTGTGCCTCTGCCATGTTTTCATGATAACATGATATTTAGCGGGGGGCCGCATGTAATTGATCGGGGTGGGGGCCACACCAGTTTGACACCTCTGCTTTAAGTCAAAAGAAAAGCTGACTGAAAGCAACCAATGAACCCATCAACACCTTTTTTGTGCAAACGTCTTCCCTTCTTCCCTCTATGGTGCCGTGTGTGTGACAAAACATGACAAACAAGACGGTGTGACAAACATGTACTGACATATTGTCGCGAGTGCCGCATATCCAAGGTCATGCGAGTCAATGAGTCTTTTAATCATCGTATATTGAGAGCGTACAAATTAAGAACAGACTTGTCTCAGAGACTGTTGTTTCTCCTCTCTTTTCTTTGTTTGGGAAGTCATTCCAGGTGACGTTTTGAAACATTGAGCCCTTTGTTGCTGCAGATGTCTCATAAGGGCTTTTGTTAGTTAGAGCAGCTGTTGACTACACAAGGAATTAACTAAGTATTGTTCCGTCACCATTATGCATTTCTATTCCCTTTGACGTTGCTTTGAAGCAGGGCCTGTGCACATTCATTCAGTATAAGTTAATATCACATCCGTGATTTCTTGTCATTTCATCGTCTGCGAGGTTGCATCTCTCCAGAATGATCACTTTAGTTTTTTATTTTGTTTTCTCGCTGCATGTTTCTCCCCATGAACGTGAGAGTGAATCATTGTTCGCCTCCATATGAAATGGCCCTGTGGCCAACTCTGTCTAGGGTGTTCCCACTTGCCTTTCGCTCCATGTCAGCTGGGATTGGCTCCAGCACCCCCGGCGACCCTCCTGTGGAGGATAAAGCGGTAGTCAATGAGTGCTGAGGATGACGGTTTATGACGGTACTTTAACCAGAGGATCCTTTAGGGTAAACTAAAAAATAACAGTAGGAGAGCAAACGAGGCTACTTACACTCTGAGTCCTCCAGCATGGCGTTTCATCGTGAATGTCACAGGAAGTCCAATTTTCATGAATTTTACATTACATGTAATTAAAGTGTTGATATAACAAAGCCTTTGTAGCGTCTAAATGCTGAGAGAAACATTAATATGAACATTCTTTTTACAGTGTTTATATAATATGAACTCCAATAACACCATGTGCATGACCTCCCGCAATGTAACAATTAAGTTTTGGTGATTAGCCTAATATACAGTGGCAGAGCTAGACTTTTATGTTTGGGGTGGCCAAGGCTATTTCAGGGGGTCCACTGACTATGACATGTGTGTGTGTATATGTATATACATATGTGTATGTATGCATATACATAGCAATACTCTTAGAAAACTTCTAAAAATGTAAGGTACAGAAACTATTTCACACATACAGTACTTACAGTACTGTATACAGTATACTCTTATAATCAAATGAGAAAAAGCCAACTTTAAGTTAACTTAATTTATATAAACCTATTATTATTGACTTTGTACTGCATAGCATGGAGCCTAAAACCCTGCGTCTAACCCTCATTCTGCTGATAACCATAATAATATTAGTCACTGTAATTGTACTGTGACATTTTCATTACGTCTCACTTGTATTTTTTAGCATATCATGTATGCCGTGGCGTGTTAAATATTCACTTAAATGTGAAAATTACATTTCAATAATGCATCATTGCATATCAAAGAGCAGGTTTTGTTGAAATGGGAGATTTTTTTTTTTTTAATGTATTAATTCATTTTTTTCTGTTTCACTTATTCTCAGCCAAAACAAAACGGTTATTATATGGATAAAATAATTTTCCATGGAGACCCTGACAGGTCATAAAGCAGAGCTAATAACCATAGCTCTGTCGACGACTGATACAAATCCCACGTGGTTTAATTGCTTTTTTTTCACTCATGTTAACAAGTAGTCGGTGTAAAGCTACAGCAGACATTTCCTGCAGACATAATCCTCGCATTAACTACAACCACATCTTCAATAACTGAGGCGGAGCAGCCGGCTGCCATTGGCTGTAAACTTGTAAACTGATGCACTTTTGAAAGGAAGGAATGAGCCATAAAGATTTAATTTAATTTAGACAAACCCATAAAACTTATTGTGAGTGACTGAAAGTCATTTTATTTCTATCAAAATAAATATGGGAAAGTGTTCAAACGACACAAACGAGGATTTTATCCACACCACCTGCTACTGTAGTCTGTTTGCAGACCTCCGTTTTGTTTTCCTGTAGGGTCATGTAATAACAATAAAATAAGTCACAAAATTATGGTGATAAAAAGCTGTTTAAAACTCTTAATATGCCTCTGGAACACAATAAAGCAAGTTAACTGGATTTTTTTGTTTTTTGCATCACAGAGATGATATGGGTACAGTATTTTATAATAATAATAATCTCCTGAGATTATTAAACACATGACAAATTGAGCCTAAGAAAAACATCAGTAAATGGCCGTCATTGATCACGCGTGCGCACAAACTGCTGCAGGTTCAGGTGTAGAAAAACCCTCAGTCCTCACGTGTGATTTATGAAACGCCCCCCAATCCTCATTAAATCAATAATAACCACACCCACACTAACGCACTGTGGTGATGTGACGCCGTCATGGTGACACAGAGCAGAAGCTCAGAGGAAACACCTAGAGGAAGTTAAGATCCTTGAGTGCCACCCTCAGATTATGGCCTATAGAGGTATGGAATTACCAGACATATGATGTCATGGTAATGAAAATAAAGGTAGTTACCACTTGGTGTAGTCATATTTAGGAAAAGGGATGTGAGCCTTGTAGAAAAACATAATTATGGGTCATAATCTCCGCACTTCTGATACCCACAGGAGCTATTGGTTAAAAGGCAAGGCACTGGCGAGTAGATCATCCGGTGGAAGTGGCCGATGAGAGCTGAAGGTTTCTCTCACAGAGGAGTGAAAACCTGAGAGGCTTTTGGCGACGCTTGCTGCTGAACTGACCATTTGAATCAGATTTGTTGGCGCAGGGAAACAATGTAATGATTGAGCAAACACCGACCTCTCACATCATCGACAAATGCTGGTTGGCTGAACTTTCTGCACCCGAAAATCAAAATTTGTCCTACTTTACAAAAGTTTTTCAAAAACGCAGTCTGAGAATCTGAAGGTGTTCTTTCACATTTCATCAGCAACCCCTTTCACACACACACACATACAAACAGCAGACTGTAGTCACTAAATCACCCATCATGCACTCTGTGTTTTCAGTGGTTGTGCCTTTCCCCTTTAAGGTGAAGCATTCGTTAAAGAACTGAAGCAAAAAATAAACAAGCAAAAAAAAAAAAAAAAGAGAGCAGATAACAACAAGAGTGTGTGTCACAGACTGTTACTTTGCACTTTGCCAATTCTGAATTGCCTCCCTCAATCTTCAGTGGCTCAGCAAGGAGCCATTGAAGCTACTCTACACTGCAGAGAAGAAAGTAAATTCTGAAACCTTTATCTGTGCATCCATACTTTTTGCAACTGCTCACAGTGACCTCATGCATGACCAATTACATGTCTGTGGGGGGAAAAAAAGAAAAAAAAGAGAAAGTCTACAAGTTCCAGAAGGCAAAAAACAACTCTCCGACATTAACACAGCCTGACAAAAGCAAATATATATAACACAATTTGAGGTTTGTGACCGTGTCACAGGATGGACACCCAAACCTGAGCTACTTTAGACCCAACAGAAGACAACGGATCACACCAAGTTCATTAAAACTTTCTTATATTGTGTTCTGCTTCGGGTCAGGCTCCTGTCACATTGGCTATAGGTCAGCTTGAGTATTTGTGTAGCATCATATATATATTTTTATTTCATGTGTGTGTATGGGCGGTAAATAGTAACCTGTACATGTCTGAGAACGGGGAAAATAAGCAGTTACCATGGTAACAGTTTCATGCCAGGGACAGGGTAAGAGAAAATTAGTCCATTTTCCATAATCTGCATTATCTGGACAGAATGAAAAGAGAATGCCTGTCAGGTTTGGGTTGAGCTTAACTAGTTTATATCCTAAACTGCATCACTACAAAAAGAGCAATCAGTTGTGAGAAGCAGAGCTTTTTTTAATATTATAATTTCTTGTTATGTGTGGGAGAAAAACAGCAGTTCTTACTTTTTTATAAACAAAAAAAAAAAGTCAAATGTCTGGTGAGTTTAAACTGTACTGATAAGGAGATAAACACGTAGGCAGGGCTTTAAAAGGAAGAGCGAATGCATAAGTAATGTGACATGACTTACATTACTGCTTTTTCTGACGCTCCTGTGTCTTGCAATGCTCTTTTATGAACTTTGTTTTTTACATTTTATGATCATTGTTTGATATGGAAGCCAGAAAAAAGTATTATTACAAACGTTGCTGTTGAAGTGCATGTGCACTTCTTAGCTTATCTCATAATTTCAACTTTTTTTATCTCATAATTGACTTTTTATCAGATAATTTCGCCTTTTTTAACTTATAATTTCGAATTACTTTGAGGATATTTTTATTATCAAGGCTAAGTTTTACCTTTTTTTTCTGGCAGAAATAGGCTTCCATAGTTTTGATGATGCTTTGTAAAAATACTGACAATTCAATGTCTTTTATGTTTGCTATTATAAATTGTGAATATGACTGAATCCAGTCATTATTCATTGTGAAAGCACTTTGCTCTTATTATTATTGTTTTTGTCATATGTTATCTAATTGGTATTGCGAATACTCTTCTGCGGTATTGTGACATCATCACATCCAGCTGCTACTGGATTCTTCACACTTCCACAACACCTCTGTTCAAGCACATTATTAAATCCCAAAGTTAAGGCTTGTTTGTATTAAGAAACAACGTCCTAATATCTCATATTATGTACTCGGAGTAAGCATGCACACATTTTCAGCAATATGTCGGAGCCTGGAGGCATTTTCAAATGTACTGTACGCTGAAAGGGATCAACACTTTATTTTGAACTGACAACAGAAGGCTTTCTGTTCCCCTGCAGTGACTCAACCTCGAAACCAATTTTAGAAGCACATTCCCCGCGTGACACTAACAGGCAAAGGTGCTCAAAGTATATTTTTCGAGAATTAAAATAAATTTGTGTGGATGTAGTTGTCGAATTTTGCCATGTACTTTTTTTCCCCCCACCCGAACAATGTGCACACCGTGAGCAATAGGTTATATAAGATGGGTTGAAAATGGAGTTCACTTGGTTTGTGGGCTTTTTTAATGCATGTTAAACTGTTGAAACTAGGGCTGCAACTAACGATTACTTTTAAAATCGAGTAATCTATGGATTATTTTCCAGATTGATTGAGTATTCTGTTGTCCATAAAATGTAGGAAAATGCTGATCAGTGTGTGCCTGGAAATCACATTCAGAGATTAGAAAATATTCACATTCCGAGATTAGTAAACGTTGGCATTCAGAGATTAGAAAACGTTTGCATTCAGAGATTAGAAAAAATTCACATTCCAAGACTAGAAAATGTTGGCATTCATGGATTAGAAAATATTCACATTCAGAGATTAGAAAATGTTCACTGTCCAAGATTAGAAAACATTGGCATTCAGAGATTAGAAAATGTTCACATTCACATTCTGAGATTAGAAAATGTTCACATTCCTAAATTAGAACATTTTTGCATGTCGTGATTAAAAAAAATCTCGCATTCTGGGATTAAAAAATGTTTGCATTCAGAGATTGGAAAATATTCACATTCATACCTCAGTGTTTACCAAACCTGGAAATCATGATATCTTTTCAGTTTGAATGATTTTGTTTGTCAAATGGAGTAAAGAAACTGAAGAAACTGAAGAAACAGAAAATATTCATATTTAAGAAACTGAAATGTCAGAAATCTTGTATTAATTGTAAAAAAAAAACCTCTAAAACAGATTCATCGATTATCAAAATAGCTGACGTTTCATTTTGTCATTGATTAATCGAATAATCGTTGCAGCCCAAGTTGTAGCAAACAATACCGTTTTCCAACTCTAGAGGGAAGTCAAGAGCAAATCCTACATTCCATTATAACTTTAAGTATGTGTGACTCTAGAGTCTCTCTCTCTTTTTTATTATTATTTTCAGTAGATATTATGAACGGTACATTGGCTCTCGCCCACCTCTCTGAAATACACTGATTTGTGCTGTTGAGGCTCTGTGAAACCCCAGCGGTGGGTTTCACTGATGAAGCAGCTGGAGAGATAATCAAATAATTATAAATGAGAAATGATATGCTTGGTTAGGCTACCCTTTGATAAATGCACTGTTTTTTTTTTTCATGATAAATGTAGATTACTTTCTATCAGAGGCTACAGGTTGTTCCGTGTGTATTTAGCAGTGATTAACAGTATGCTGGCGCTGCTACATGAGTTTACAATTTAATTTCCTGCACAGACGCTGTTTGGATTCATATCGAGTCACACAATGAAGAGGGTTTTTTTTGTTTGTTTTTTATCTCACTGTGCTTCTATATTTACCATGTAACTGTTGGGTAGAGAAGAGATGAGACAGCAGAACAGTCTATTCTAACACCGGACGTGAACGAGCACAAATGAGAAGCAGCACTGCTGACACACTGTGGTCACCTGAGCTTTTTTCTATGGCAGATGATTAGACACATTTACACAAACAATCTTGTGTTGAATATAGGTTAAAACATGAACTTAACGCATTAACCCTTATTGCTCACATGGCTGTGTTGTTGAGTTGAAGTTATGATTCATTTTATATATCGCATTTTAGTAGTGATATAAAGTAGCACTAGTTGTGCAGACGTCACAAAATTAGACCGTTTTTTTTCTTTTTGTTCATAAAAATGAGCCATGTGAACTTTGAACTGTGACGTAGTTCCAGATTTCACAAATTCAATCCTGATCATAAACATCTAGAGTACTTTTTGCTCAGGTTTGTTTATATAGTATATGTTTCATCAGATTAGAGCTGAAACAATTTCTCGATTAATCGCTTATTAATCGATTACTGAATTAATCGTCAACTATTTTGATAATTGATTAATCCGACTAAAGCTTTTTTCATGATTAAAACAAGACTTCTGATTGTTTCAGCTTCTTAAATGTGAAGCTCCATATCACAAAGAAATCATTAAAAACTGAATTAATTTGGTTTGTGGACAATTTCCAGGTTTGACAAACACTGATGAAGTGTTTTTTAACGTTTTCTGACATTTTATGGACCTAACGATTACTCGCAATTATGAAAAGAATCGTTAGTTGCAGCTCTGCATCAGATTGTCTATAGGTTGTGCTGAAAAAAAGGATACAAGACTCTCTATACCGCACATTCTTATGGCATAAAAGAGCTGCACCTTTGTGGAGTTATCTGATTGCCTAAAGTGCTGTGGAATACTGGGAAAGTTTGGGAGCCAACAGACTGAAACTGATGTCACCGAGCAGACGTTCTGTATCAGTGAGAGCTGTCAGAATCCAGGAAGGATTAAGGATTTCACTCACTGTAGCTTTCACTTTAATACATCCTGAGCCTTTTAGCCCTTCTTCTTCTTTTTTTATTATGTTTGTTATTTGGCCAAACTTTAAAATCAAAACTTAATCTGATAAATCACATTCTGAAACATGCAGAGACTGTCAAGACTATTAAGAATTGTGATATTCATAATAATACCTTAAAAAAGAACTGAAAAGGGAGTAAAGGGTTAAAGTTCAGCAATTTTAGTTTTAATTCCTCCATCGACCCATTTTACCCCCCCATACTAATACTATAAGTATAATTAACTATTGTATCTAACTGTTATAGCACTCTTCCATTGTACAGTTCTAGCACTACTCAACTCTACTCGGTTTGGTGTCAGGCAAGTCATTTTCCATGACTATAGTACCTCCTAAAAGTGGGCGGAGTCATCATCAAGATCTCTTCCACCTAGCTCTGTGCCCGGAGGTGCGCTTCCCCCCGATCCGCTCGTCTGAAACCCACCAGCGGACTCGCCCGCCTCTACACTCGGAACCTCTAACCCCAGTCCTTAGATGACGACTTTTGGGCTTTTCTGTTAATGCCCTACCAGGTGCCAAAAAAACAAAGTATACCTGAGCCGAGTCATGCTAGAACTGTATAGTAGGAAAGGTCGATATATACAGTAGATATGTCTGACAGAGAAAAAAAAACGTTGCACACAGTCAAATAATACATCATCACTGAAGCGGTGTGGTGAAAGCTGGGGCTCCTCACTGCGTTGGTTTTTCCCTTGTGCATGATGAAAATCATCTTCAAATGGATTCTGCAACAAAGTGGGATCAGTGTAATGATGTTAAAAGTGGGCTAATGTGTACAGATTGCAGCAGCCCGAGGTGGCGTCAGTGTGCCGCTGCTGACGGGCTCTGCAAAGAGGCCAGTGTGCAGGTGCAGGAATGAGCTCGCCCCTTTTTAACAGCACAAGATGCTGTCACCTCAACTGCCATAGCAGTGATAAAAATGGAGTGATAAGAAGGTCATCTGGCACTCAGCTGCATGTCTCGGTCTCCATTATCATACTTCATTAAATTGATACCTTCTCGTTCAATTATATAGGGAAAAGATTAGGACTTTTTTCATTAACCTTCTGTCTGTCTCACGCCGGAAAAAGGCGCTGTGGAGCAGTCACACAAAATTGAAAAAAATTATTCCTGATAGCCGCTGTGTGCAAGTTTAACCTGGAGCTGATGAGTCCTGATTTATGAACCGCCACTTCCTGAAATATTGTGGCCTGTAGTGCTTGCTATCATTGCTGCTTAATGAAAACACATTGGTTTGCTGGCTTTTCACTTGAGGGGCCATGCATGAAAATGCTCTCGCAGCCATTACAAATAATTCTGTTTAGCTGCTTCCCGAGCAGCTTGTCACTTTGTGTTTGTCTCTTTTTTTTTTTTTTGTGTGTTCACAATTTTGCTGTAACACACCTGTCACAGGGCGCTGGAAGCCAACTCTCCAGTCTAATGGGCTCAATCTCACTTACCCCAGTCCTTTATTTTAAATAAATGTCATTTACACAAAAATTGAATCATTGTTTGATTGTTCATGTTACCATACAGAACATTAAGTTATTGATTGAAATGTAAGGTCCCCATCTGAGCAACATTTTCGACAGGTTTTCTCATGATAACCTGTAACACAGAAGGGCTCATCACACATCACACAGGCCGGCATTGGGCTCACTTATTTATATGTTTCCATCCGTTCATATCAAGGTAATAGTGTTTGAACCACTTGTGGTGTTTTTGTTGTGGTAAATGAGGTGATAAATGTGTAAATGTGGTCGTAATTAGGCATGAAAAGCATCTGGTAAACACCAAGTTCTTTGAAGAACTTTGGACATGCTTTTCTGTAAAGTCACTGACAAATATTGGTAGTTGCGGGTTGTTTTTTCAAACTGCAACTAACTTAATTATTTTCATAATTGAGTAATCTAACAATTATTTTCTCCATTAATCGAGTAATCGTTTGGTCCATAAAAATGTGGATGAGTGTTTGTCGAACCTGGAAAGGACGATGTTCTCAAATGTCTCGTTTTGTCCAAAACCCCCCAAATGATTCAGTTTGAATGATTTCTTTGTTATATGGAGCAAATAAAACAGAAGATATTCACATTTAAAGGAAAAAAAACATGTTTTAATTGCTTAAAAACACTCTAACTGATGAATCGATAATCAAAACAGCTGATGATGAATTTAGTAATCGAAGAAAGTAAGTCCTAGAATAAATAGATTATTGTAGCAGGTAAGAAATTGAATACAGTAAAAGAATGCACCAAGTTTTATGGACAAGTAAACCAATCCCAAAGTGCATGCTGTCAATAACTGATATGCCCTCATTATACTGTAACACTTTGCAGCAAAACTTCCACACTCCCAAATCACGTTCCGCCGCCTTCCCATGGATGTCGTGCTCACTCGGTTACACGCCACGACAAATGCCTCCACCTCCCACTGTGAATTCAGCCTCAAACAAACATATCCCACGTCCACACAAACCCTGGCACCACGACAAAACCACCAAGGGAACGGGAACATATTTGATCACTGTAGAGTTTGTTTTTTGTGCTCAAAGTCATTTTTCAAAGCAGCGTCTGGGTGATAATGAAGTTGGCCACAGTTTTGGTGATTCTGAAATTTGCAAACGTCGTGAAAATTGAATATAAATTGGAGCAGAAAAGCGCATTAAGTCAAAATAGCCAACGCACAATGAGGCGATCGCGTCAGTGTCGAGCATATCATTGTTCACAAAGAAGCCTCGAGTCAGACAGAATTATCTGCCGTGGAGCTATTGCGATGTTTTATGTAACAGAAACTGATATTTCTTTTGTACTCGTGATAAGGATGCAGAAATGCTACTTTTTTCTGTGTTTCAACAATTAACTTTCATAATTTATTCATTATGCAGCATATCACTATGTTATTGTCCATCTCAGCGTTCTTGAACACTGTTAAAATATGATATCACAAGCTTTTCCCTGTAATGTCTGTTTGTTTGCCCAGACGAGTGCACTTGTTTGCTCCCGCCCCCCTTTTCTAAGTCTTTGTTGTGCAGTTTGGTGCATTATAAGCTTTGACTGCAACACATCTCCTTTTTACTAAGGCATTGAATACACAAACAATTATAAATAATCAATTTTAACATCATTTCCCCATAGTTGTGTGGCTCATTTAACAAATAAAGGCTTGTTGTCTCATCAAGAGAAGATCACTTATGTGTGGAGGGATTTTGGTGAGCTTACACTGTGTAGGATACAATGTATAGAATGTTTTTTAGCATTGCACTTTGTAGACGGTCCCTGCACTCATCTAAGTGCTGGAAACACACAGAGACATTAATTCTCTAGCTTGGAGGATGGGTTGTTTACACTGTTTTTGTTTTATACTAATTAGGAGGAGGTAGCATCTATGCTTTAGAACAATAATTTTTTTATTATTATTTATTAAGTCCAAATCTAGGAATGTGTGTAAGACAATGGTCTGTCAACTTGCAGTCACACACTGTGTCTGAAAGGCTTCAGCTGCTGGAATGAGTGGAGAGTTTATTGTAAACCTAAGATCTAACCAGATATTCAGCTTGTGCACTTGGCCCTCAGAGGTGTCCTCCTTGGTAGTCGCCCAAATTGCCATTATTGTTGAATTAGCTGTAGTTTTTGTCTTGGACCGGAAGTAGTCACAGCCTTGGAGTCGCTGTCCGTCCGCAACTAACTGACTTACAAGGTGAGTTGTCGCTCCAAAACTCGGTAGCCAATCAACAGCTAGCTTCCGAACGCCCCCATTTGAATGTTCCATGTTGCCATGAGTTGAACTCGATCACAGTGGAGCTGTGACGGCCATGTGAGGATAAAGGAATGGAAACTATGAGGATTCAACACTCCTGCAAAACATAAACGGCATTTAGTCTTTAGTCTTTAGTCTTCAAATTTAGAGTGTCATTTTTTTTTGTCCACGCTTGATCCCCTTATGTATCAGTGAATACACCATAGGCATGTTTAACCGACGTGTTTACAAAACAATGACATCGGTGGCTTGCAATTGTGTCCTAAACAGATTTGATTGTTTCACATCAGAATGTTTTAGGTGACAGGCTGATGGTTTGAGAAATAAAAAGAGGGTTAGTCTTATAATTCACAGGGTTTATTGCACTCTTCTCAATAAAGAAAAGTGGGAAAAAACACATTTCGATGCTTATTTTAATATAAATAGTATTAAAATGGTCATGAACAGTACATTTTTACAAGTTGCAAGTTGCAGGGAAATGCAATTTTCTCGCGCATCACTACAATTCGGTCTCAATGAGGGCTGTTGCAGTAATTAAATAAATGAACTGTCATGATAGTGACAGTCTATAGAGAATGGCAACTGTCAAGAATGCACATGCTGTGATATGAGGTCAGACCATTTCAGATGGTGACTGGTGACTAATCGAGTGGCGTGGCCCCTTTAATAGCGGCGTCCTGTGTGAGCAGTAGGGTGATGAGAACAAGCGGCGCAATAAAACCGCACGCCGCGCTGTGAAGCTACTCTAAATCACTGCGGGGGGAATTTTCCTTTAGAAAGACAGCTCCTGCTCCCAATATGATGCTCGTGGTGAATTTCCATTATAGGTATAATAATGAACGGACAAAAACATATTTCATGTGAGTGACTTGAAAAATGCTGACCATACAGTCTTAGTGATTTATGTATTTTAACTGTGAGAACATAGAGAATTTCGGCTGCTTTTTTTCCATTACTGTGTTAAAGCGTACAGTATACACAGAGGGCATAAGAATGTGCAATATAGAGTGTCTTATATACTTTTTCACCAACTATATAAACACACCTGAGCAAACGTTTTTATGAACACAAAGAAAACAAAAAGTTGTCTTTTTTGTGACTTCTGCACAATCATGGCTCCTTTATATCAGTACTAAAAATGTGATGTAAAATCAATCATATCTTTGACTCAATAACAAATAAGAAGACGAAAAAAACTGCATTTTTTAAAGCCTTAATATGTGACCTATAAACACACATCCCCAGGATGTCCATATAAGGAGTTGTGTATTATTCCCACCACAGAGGAGACACCTGTGGCACAAAAAGTGGAGCCTGAATCTCTTGAAATGTAAGATAAAGTGATTATTGTGTGCTGTAGAGCTCAGAATTTCATTTTAATTTTTGCAAAACAATGAATCTCAAATATTGTCGGTTGTCCACTCTTGTGCTCTGACATATTTGCAGTTTACACTTCACCCAGAACCAAATCAATTGAGTGTTGTACTCTGTGCAAGTAAAGATGCTGAAGCGAGTGTGAAAGTTAAAAGTAATGAAACGGTTATATAGACCAAGGAGGGGATGGTTCCACCCTCGTACACACAGTGTGCGCCTTAATACCTTTGTTGCTTTGAAAGCGCTGTTGTTTGATGTACCCCCGCTGACTCACTTTTCCCCACATTGCCGAGCCTTATCATGTCTCTCGGTAAAAGCCAGTGTGAACCGCTGTTTTAATTTCAAGCTTATTAAAAGCAGGGATGAAACTGAGGGAGAAGTATTAAGGGGTAGAATTAGCATGGGGAGACACCATCCCCCCTCTGAAATTGCGGCAGATGACGTTGCCTTCAAAATGTGCACCGTTTCCAAGAGATTAACTGTTGACCTGCTCCCTCAGTGCTTTAATTAACCCATCAGTCACTCATGAGCCCTTTGTAATCAACAAATAATTAGACAAGTTTTCATTCCTCGAGTTTAATTGTGAGAGATCATTACATTTAGTTTGGGGGTGGGGTTGTTTTTTATAAATAGGTCACAGGAGCAACATTAGAATATTTCAAAATTTTTGTAAAACGAAAATGTGAAACTGAGGGAAGTCTGTTCTCACTGTCAGCTTCATTTTTTTTGTTAAATGTACTCGGTCAGTTTCGCTGGAGTGTGTGGGATTCACTTTGAGAAGGTTAAGATGTTATTCCACAAAAACACCAACACCAATTAGTTTGAGCAAAAAAAACTACTCCAAACTTTTAAAATCGGATTGAAGTTTGCTTGGCCTGTTTTTATGAACAAGAATTAGAGTCTATTTTGTGACTTCTGCACAATTATCGCTACTCCCGGTGTTTAAAGGAAATATGCAATGTAAAATGAATCATTTAATTTGACTAAAAGCCGGAAGATTATAAGCATTATATTAATATTTTTATACGCTTTAGTCTACTTATACCTTTGTTCTGTCAGGAGCACCTGTGATATAAGCAATTTACCCCAGGGGATCAATTAAGTATTTCTGATTCTGATTCTATTGAAACTCAAGGAGTTATAATTCTTCTTATCATTATTATTATTATTATTTTACCTCAAAATAAAACACGATTTTGAGGACCTGAACATACCCCAACACTCACATATTTTTGCGTTCAAGGGGCTAACGAAAATGGAGAAAAAAAAGCTTTTATTAGGGGTTTTTTTTTCAATGTTTCACGTGCATGAATGAAAGTTGGTACTTTTATATGAACTATGTCATGTTCATTGTCTCTTTTGGGTTAGAGTTAGTGTCTTATTGGGACATTGTTAATGTCATCAGTTAAACCGCCTTCACCAAGCCTGTAGATTCGAAATTTTGAGTCAATGTTGTTTTGTTGTTATTGACATTTATGGTAAAACAGCTAGTTTTAACAACATCAGTATTCCAAATTTCTTTTCAAGTAGCTATTTTTAAGTCAGGGCCATGGAAGTTCTTTTAAAATGTAAATCACGCGCAAACGAAACAGAAAGATAAGGAGAAACCTTCATAAAGCTTATTTTATTTATTTTTCAGTGATTGCCAATCGAATTGCTTACAGCACGTGTTTCCCCTCGTCTAATATCATGATATATTAACATTATATACTCATTTCTAATAACCGGTCTCGTGGCTCTGAAGTCGTTACAAGTCACAGACGACGCCACATATTGAATTGTGTGTACTTTTATTTGCTACAGTAATGCAATATCCTCTTCGAGGTACTCAGACTCATTTGAATAACCTGAACATGGGGGACATGTATAATGATGTACTAATGGAATATTTCAGATCAGTTTTGTTGCCAGTGCAGACATTATTACTGTACTGACCTAAATATAGAACATTCTTGATTATAAAACATGCCCTATTTTATGATTTTTAACCTTGAGCAAATTATGGTAAACTCGCACTCCTCAAGTATTGGTGTTATTGTTTTTACTGTTCTTGTGTACATGGATTTTTTTTTTTTTTATGCTTAGGAAAGGTTTCTTTTCTGGTTTGTTTATTTTTCTTTTTGTAATTTCATGCTTATGAAGTACATTTGAATTGAAATGGAAGTGAATATACTCCAAACACAGAGCAACTCACAGCAGAGTGAAGCTTAAGCAGGTCACACTCAGCCCATCAGCCCAAATAGGAGCAGACAGGATGTAGGCAGATTTATTTATTTTTCTTTATCCTTCAACGGAATAAACAAAGTCAGAAACCATCAGCCGCCGTGAGGGAATATTTAGCAGTGACAGACCAAGAAATGGAGCGTTGTCTTCATTGAAGGCTTTAAAACATTAAAGAGAGTAAATCATAATAAAGCCACATTAGTTTACCTCTGTCTGTCAGTGTCTGACTCATGGTCTCTCGTCAGACCTCTCCATGGTTACAGTGATGTCAGCATCTTTCTCTTTTAGAGACGGAAAAACTGTGCTCAAGTGTCGTAGTTGAAGTAGCGAAATAAACACTGTAGTAGAAGAAGAAGTAATTCCTCTAAAGTACTAAGTATTTTATATTTTTCAACCCTTAAAAGTATTTAATTTAATCTTGTATTTTTGTAATTATGTATTGCCGTGTCTTTGTTGGGTTTCTACAGAAGAGTATTAGGGCCACATGAAAAAAAAAAGAATGGAAAAATGTTGACTTTTTTCTCTCAGAATTCAGGTTTTTTTTTTAACATGGGACCCCTACACTCTTCCGTAGATTTCAACATGCATTGTTCATACCTCATATAAGAAGGAGCAAAGGAGTGAAAGGAAAATAAAACACCTGCCACTGTCTTCCTCCTATTATGACTAATATATATATATATTGTATATATCTTTGCTGAAGCTACAGAAATAAACATACATGCACCAGCATATTGAATCTTTATATCAGCGAGATCCACAGAAAATAAATTATAAAATAAAATAAAATATTTTTCTTAATTATAAAGGAAGCGCAGACACCAGTGCAGATTAAAATGATATGAACACAACAGCACAATATCAGTGTCTGCATTTTGTCTGGTATATCGACCTTAGAACTCTACGCTGTGCTAGGTGAATAAATACCGGCCAAATTTAAAAGTCAGTGGAAAGAAAACAAAATCATGTTTTTTTGTTTGTTTTTTTTTAAATGTGACAAATGTGTCGTAACTTCCCGCCACTGAATGCAATTATTTCTGTGCGTATCGATCCCGAAAACCTTGTTTTGTTTTGATCAATTTTAATATTATAGAGATTCATGGCAATAATTAGGGGTTATGTGAACTAAGTCGTTAGCGATGACATAGAAGAATCGTGAGGTCTGTCGCAATTTGGCAAACTTTGTTGAACACCTGAGATTTCCTCACCTCACACTTGTACGCCGAGCTACGGCCGCGTTTGTCGTCACTGAGCACGGGGAACTGATTCACATCCGTTTAACTGCTTCCATTTGTGTTGTTTAAAAAAGTCCAAGTGCCATTTCATTCAAAGGGACGTGAATAAGGGGCGATGCAGTAAGTACCGATACAAATAAATGCTGCAATAAATAGCGTTATAAATATCAAGTCTGGATCTCTTGTACTAAGTATCAATTTTAACCACTTTATTCTATCACCTCGTCTATTCAAATGCAGCCATTGAGTAGTCACTTGTGTGCTTTATTTTGCGTTTCACTGACATTTGAAATATCCTTGTGAACGACTCTACAAATAAAGCAACAAATCTATGTAAACCCGTCAGTTCTCCTCGCAGTTTTAAAAAGGCTGCAAAGTCTTTATTTATGTAAAAAGGGAAATTGGTGATAGTTTCACAAAAACATCTCTGTTGTACGAACATTTTGTTTGCACTTTGTTTGATGTTTACAGTAAAACTAGATTTATAGTCGGCTCGTCTTGATCTCATGTTGGTGCGTGCTAGTGTGTGGGTAATATTAATATAAGACAATGAAAACACACGGATAAACATTGTCCCTGACGCAAATTAAACAGTTCCCAACTCTATCAATTTCAAATTGTAATATTAACTAGTGAGCTTTGAATCGTATTACTGATGGTTGTCGATTCGTATTCACGTTGAAGAAATCGCAACCAGAGTGCGTACACGTGCGTGTTTTTGACAGTTATCATACTTCCATTTTTGAACATATCAGTAAAACTTGTAAACAGCTTCCAGAAAATGGTCTGTATTTAATGTAGAACTATTCTAGTCTTGTTGACCACTCTGTCAACGCTGTGAAGACCCCTCGGGAGGGTTTTAAATGGACTCTTTCCATAAACTCAGTTAACATGACCCCCTTTTGAAGGCGTCTTAAGAACACTGTATTGCAGTGCGGTGCTCTGCAGCAGTTCCTTCTGCCGCTGGGCTCAAAAAGCTCCAAAAACCTTCTCTTTTAGAAGTATTTTTTCTTGTATAAGGAATATTGATGATGTGGTCTAGTTTGATGCACATTGACAGCCCCCCCCCAACCAACCCTTTGACAATTACAGCCTATGGCGAGGTTATTCCCTGCTACAGGTCTCACAGTTAATAGAACATCGCCACACTGCCCCCCCACACTATTTTGACATGTTGCCGTTTATAAATAGAAATGGGAATTCACAGTCCATGTGCCTACTTTACATTGCTATATCTTTGTTAGACAAGCAGGCGTATTACTTTTTTTCGTTGTTGCTGTTCAGCAAGGAAGTTCATTTTCAGATTCAGATCATCTGTTTATATCAGTATGATATAAACAGATGATCTGGGGATGATTAAGGGGAATGTTTTATTCACATTGAGGAGTATGTCACTTCTTAGTCCTCAGGGGAAATGGCAATGTCTCTACGTTACTATGGAAATGTTTACAACTAATGTGACAGTCATATGGGATATGACCAAAGAGCAGCAGATGATTTAATTTAATATCATGTAAATGCAAGACGTATACATATAAGATTTCACAGCGTTGCAGGAAGCCAGCGAATCAGTGCCTTTGTTGCCAGAGAGGAGAGTTGGAGAAACGCCTGTACATTGTTTCTATTTGTTGGCCTGTTTGTGGACAAAATATCAAATTTAACACGCAAAATCTGGTGCTCATGCACAACTGCAGTGTTTTTTTCTAAGTAAAACTTGTTAATTAAACATTATTTTGTATTATATTAATAGATGGAGATACTGAAAGTTATTCTGGAAAATTGGGCAAAAGCACTTTACCCACGGGACATTTTCTGGCCCTTTTATGGTCAAAATAGGCAAAAAAAAGAAGTTCAGATGGACATTTTGAGGCTTAGGTGTTAAAGGGTTAATAACATCAGTATCCTCAGTAAGTTTATCATGATGTTATTATATCCTGTATTAACTCAGGTCCTGTGGCAGGTACAATGATTTAGAATGTCCAACTCTTTATATCAGCGTTTAAATCCCTTGTCTAAAAAGGTGTGTGGCATTATGTTCCCGTCATAAAAAACTGTATTAAAATAAAATAATAACCGCACTAGTCATAAAAAAAAGCCTGAGCGGGGTATTTTAATCATAACACAATGCAGTGAAACAGGGAAGCTCTAATTAGAGTTGTGTTGCTCATAATGGAGGTTTATCCGTGTGTTTAGAGGAGTCCTTAAGCTGGTGATTTACGGCACAATAAAGTGCTGCTCATGAAGTCTGAGCAGAAGCATGTTCAACACGACTTTATTTTGGCCATGAAATATTGAAGAGAGGAGCTGAACCCTGTTGGATTTTACAAGCGCCTCCCTCTGCCTCTCTCTATCCCTGAGTTTGAACATGACGCTAAGTTCTCAACACTACTTCGAGCAGTGAATGATTAGATTTTTGCTTTGCAACTTGCTCCAAAAGGGTGGGGATATGAATCTTTTAAAACGCCTTGAAGAATCCCAGAGGGGGCAGTGTACAGTTCAGTCCATCCTTTGTGTTAATAAAGATCATCAAATGAAAGCTGACAGCTTGGCACTCGTCACATCACACTGGCTGTCTGTTCCACCACTTTCAAAGTCATAATGTTACCGGAGAACGTTATGAAACTTTTAGCAGCACTCTCTACCTTCAAGATGTGAGGCACATTCACTGGCTTTGGCAGATGTTTAATTATTTCTCCTGTACTGTGTGAGCTATATATGTTAAAACTGCCCGCCGGTCAAATCCTTTAGTCAAAAAAGTCTTTGTGAAATGGCTCTACTGTGGATTCTGACAGGATATCACTGATAGAGTTGTGTTTGCTCAGTGACATCTCTCAATCTCCGCGCTCTGACAGTAGATTTAGTGGAAACGTATCCCGCAGCACTTCAGTCTGGAGTCAGAACTCCAAAAAGAGACAGTGCTGTCTGTGCTGCTTGCATGGCGAGGCTGTTTGTCAGTGAATAAATGTCGTTGTAAGATTTTCTCCAGCAGTCCAAAAACCTTTACGTCGGTCTGAGGGTAAATGGAGACTTTAAATTGACTGTGATTTTGGCCCTGTGATGGCCTCACATTCGGCATTTGTGCTGCGTTATGATCTCGCGTGAAGCCTGTCGTGGCATTTAAAATTTAAATGTTGTAAATTTGTATTTTGTGGCAGTGTGTGACATTTGAAACGGTGTCACAACAGTAAGAGGAGACAAGTGGGGGAAATCTCTTTTTTTCCCTGCATTGTGGTTTCTCAGTCATTACTGATGCTAGAAAAGCAACCTCTGAAGGGATGTGAATATGGAGCAAAAGTATTGGAACAGCCAATCAGAGCATTTCTCTTCCTCTGAATTGTCCTGTCACTGGTCAACGTCTCCTGTCAGGCACGAGAAGTCAAACAAATTATCATCTTTAATTGATAAGTTGGGCCACATGGTGATGCAGTGGCTCACATTGTTGCCTCAAGGTCACCTGTTCAATGATTCCGGTTCAACTGAGGATCTTTCTATGTGAAGTTTCTCTTCATGTGCTTCCCCTCACAGTCCAAACACATGCAGATTAGGTTAACTGGAGACTATTTAGAATTGACTTCAGGTGTGAGAGTGAATGGTTATTTGTCTCTGTGTGATGGACTGGTGACCAGTCCAGCGTGTACACAGCCTTTTGACCAGTAGAAGCAGTAGAAAATGAGATGCACGTGTTTACTGTCCAACAAAAGAAATATGATGATGTGCTGCACTTGAGCTGATTCAGCTCTCAATGGAAATATGAATATTTTGATGCCATATTTATTGATACTTAGTCACTCTAAGGGGACACTGATGACGCTTGTGAGCGCGGTGAGGTGGGCCACGCTTGTTCAGGTGCCAGCAATGCAGCAAATGTTTGTCAGAGGTCTGCTGTGGTTGACTGACGTCTAAAGGGCACGGCAGTTTCACTTAAGTTCCACAACAGGCTACTACTGTAAATCAGTTAAGGGAAACTGCGGGACAAATCAGGAACAAATTACCAGACGTATTTTGCAGATTAGACACGGAAGTGAGAACTGTGTTAGTTATTTTTGAATGAAGCAGCGGAGGTTTGATCCAGTGTACCTTAATATTGCATGTCCCCTTTTATGTGAGGATCGTGCGTGCACCGATTGTGATGATGCTGCAGCTTCGGAAAGTGACTCAGCCTTTCTATTTTACTTAATGAGTACAAGTTGACCCCTTTAACTTTTAAAGGCGCCCGCAGTCACTTCATTTTGACGCCAGAAGTGAAAGCGGCAAACATGGAAATGCTAAAATACACTGTCATCATAACTGCTTCCTTAAGGCCTTAATATCCACAGCTCTAAATAAAGCGCACTGCCTGAATGTAAGTGGCTTTCCACAAGGGGCACTGTAATCCCATGTGGAACTAGAGACAAGGCTGTTAAGTGATTGTAGAAGGAGGGGAAAAAAAAAACAGAATTGCAGAGAAGTGAAACCACTCAACAGCGCTATCGCCCTGCGTGTTTGCAGGAGCATGTTTTGCTGAGGTTTGTGAGTTTAGTACACCAGCAATCACAATTTAATTATGCCTTAATTTAATCCCACAATCCGGCAATGGCAAGGAGGGTGTAGCAGAATTGATGTCGAAGCAGTGTTTCCCCCACAGGCAGATAAAACATGCACATGACAAAAGGGTAGCAATTCAATTATGACCATAGTGGGGGAGCCGTTGAATGATAAAAGCTATCCAGGAGCTCATAAACATGACAATTTAGGAGCGTCACTTCCATCTTCCTTAATGTTGCCCCACTGCCGGGGAAACGGGAGAAGCCTGCGCCGTTCGTTCAACGGCGTCTTGACAGCAGCTTTGTTTTGCATCATCACACTTTACCTGAAATTCATGGATGGCCACACGCGCCGGGAAAACAGGAAGGGAGGAGAGCGCTTTGTGAAAGCGCGCAGGTGTAGCACACAGCACTCAGCGTGGCGACGGTTCAAAGCCGCACACGCTGGGCTGGCAGCGCTAGGTCAAAGAGAGTTAACGCACTCTGAGCCGGCGGATAGAGAACAGGGCACGGGCACAGTATTGCATATCAATAAGGGCATTGGTAATGCAATATTTTAAGTGCAGGTTGTAAAATGTCTTTCTTTGGCTGTATATACCCACGTTCCCCCTTCATCTTGTTTTACAGCTGCTGTCAGCTCTCTCGCTGTAGTTACACAACCAGCTCGTAAAAAATAAAGCAGGTTTCTCTCGCACAGAAATATCACAGTTAAATGAGTTCACACGGATGAGCTTGGACACTCGTGTGACACCGTGTGCTTTTGCTTTTTCAAGTTCACGGATTGGTTTCCTCAAATGGATAAAGTGCTAATAGGGACATTTTGTTTGTCGATTCATTAAATGTAGCGATCTGAGAGATAGAGGTCGTAAAAATGATGTGGAATTGTGTTCTGTGGCACACACAGGCCTGGTTCTGCCAAGCTTTTCTCAGCCCGTGACCCCCCTCAAAGGAGAATTTGCCATCGCGAAAGATATATTAACTTGGTCTTACAAAGAGAAGTGACCCGCATCGACGGGTCAGACACCATATAGGCATCCAAGTTGGCACTGACAAGCTGCTTGACCTACTGATTACACTGGGCACCGTCAGTATCTGTAGAGTGTTATATTACCCCTGCCCTCGATGCTAATGCAGCCAAAGCATTTCAGTTTTGACAGCTAAATCGTCTCATTAAATGCATTTAATTGCTCAAACCGGGTCTTTTTTAGTATTTTATTTCTTGTTAAAAAACATATTTCAATGATCACAAAATGTCTTATTTGTAGCATGCATGGCTTTGTGCTTTACCCTGGCTTCTTTTTATGATGTGTGTAGTTTCAATTTATCATCATCTATTTTGACAATAGGTTAGAGGGCAAGTTTTTGGATTTCTTTAGCTACTAAAATGTGAATTCTGGTTCCCTTGTAACATATAACAAAGAAATTGTTAAAATTGAATCATTTTGGTTTATGGACAAAAAAACAATCATTATTTCCAGGTTTGAGGAACACCAATCAACATTGTCATTTTCTGACATTTTATGGCCCAAACGATGACTTGATTAATTAAGAGCAAATAAATACAGTATATGTATACATATATACATAAGCATGTATTGAACGTTATCTGTTATAAGGATATGGTAAATCACGTATGACCAATAGGATGTAACTTAAGACCTTACATCTCCCCCAGTATATGTACTAATGTGAGTGTCTTTGTTTTCTCTTTGGCAGTGGTTTATTTATTTATGACAGTAATTGGTCTACTACTACTGGCAGCAGAAAGCATGACTCCGACTACTGGGATCTAAGCAGGTTAAAAAAAAAAGTTCTCTGTCCTCTTGGGGGTTTGAGAAACCTTCACAGACCCAGCGGATTGACTGAAAACTTCATGGTTGTCAAGCTGTCAGGACGGCTGTGGCTCAGTAGGTAGTGCAGGGTCTGGTCGTCCTTCATCTGGAAGGTTGGAGGTTCGATCGTGGGCTCCTCTTAAGTCTACGTGCCTGGTCGCACGTGGTTTGTGAATCATGTGTGATAGAAAATGCGCCGCATGGACCGTAGATGCTAAAACCAACTGAGAATATGTCAAATGTTGTTGTTTTTTTAAGCACAAACCACTAAATAGCTTTTATTTTCATGTGGACGTTACACATAGAAATCAGTGTCTATTTTGGACTGAACCACATACCATCTTGATATTTTAGTTTGTTTTTTTTAAAGATTTTTCTAACCTTACAAGTACATACAGACATGTCAGAGACCATATGGTCATTAAGATTAGCATGGAACCTTGGTTTCGGGGCTTTTCTGCCATGTTTACACATCCCGTGACATGAAACATTATTAATACAAATCTACTCTCTGGATAACAAATCAAACCGTAATTGGCTCACAGTTTGTGGCTCTGGAACATGGTCACAATCAAAGCTCATAATGATTGGATGCAAGTGATAATGCAGCAGGAAAAGAGTGGTGGGCAATGCAGTGATGAGAATGTGTAAAATGGGTGCATATGTCTGAATTATGACATTTGGTCCATCACTGTGTTTTGAATTGTGCGCAGCATGGCTGTGGTAAGTCATTACTACAACAGCAAATGTTCCCCCCAGAAAATAAATACAGCAGTGCAACAGCCAGGCAAAGTTGCCAACTTCTGTCTCCCAACAGCTGAGAAGTGACGAGGATTAAACCCAAATTTAAAGCCACAGACTCAGCCATGAAACACTGACAAGTCTCCTCTCTGTTTGCCAAACAATAAATAGCATGTTGTCGCTGCGGCACTTTCCAGCGCACCTTAGTCTAATATGAAATCATATTTCAAGCTTTAACTAAACCTCAATGATTTATTTGTGCTGTCAACAACTGACAAAATTCTGTTTTGTAACAGCATTGTCGTCTCCTATTAAAAAGAAAAAAAAAGTACAGAGGGACAGAAGAAGTGTTAATGATTCGCTTTGAAGGGCACAATAAATCAGCAGCAGCTTGAGACAGCTTGACTGTGATTTCCATAAACAAACGGTGGCGTCGTTGGCCTGCGACGTGTGTTTTATAATGTGAACCACGACATGAGATTTGGCAACTCGTCAGCTGGGTTAGTCGCACATGAACAACAGCGGAAGACTCTGGTTGTTATCAGCGAGCTTTTCGTGGAAATAAGTGTCTTAGGGAGGCGTGTGAGTTTGAGTTTAAGTTGATCGCCACGGTATAGCAGAGGAACTTAACCAGGTCACTGCAGCAGGCCTCTGCCCATGGGTGCAGTGGTGCATTGTTCGCCTCCCAACAGCTGGCACCAACCTTCCCCCCCCCCTCACCTTCCATTTAGAATATCCCCCCGATCAGTGTGCAGCTGTGTAAAAGCATGTGTAAGGTATTCAATTCACTTTCTGGTGTTTTCCCTCATTTAACCCATGGGCATTTACAGTGGGAATAATACACAACTCCTTATATGGGCGTTCTGGGGGTGTCTTTATAGGTCACATATTCAGGCTTTAAAAAATGCAGGGTTTTTTTTATCTTCTTATGTGTTAAGTCAAAGTAGTAGTGATATAAAGTAGCAATAATTATCCAAAAGTCACTAAATTAGACCTTTTTCTATTATTTTTGTTCATAAAAACAAGCCAAGTGAACTTTGAACTGTGACATATTTCCAAATTTTGAGTACTTTTTGCTCAGTTGTTTATATTATTGGTCAAAATATAATACAATATATAATACAGTACAAAATAATATATTGTACATTCTTATACCCTCTGTGTGTGCTGTACGTTTTAACATAGTAAAGCAGCCAAAATGCTCCGTGTTCTAAGGGTTGACAGAGATTGTTTGGTGCAGATTTGGATTTATATTTTAGTTTGACTGGAAGCCGTAATGCTCCATTGCCATAGTTTTTGTCTGAAATGGTCTGAACAAAAAATGAGATCACACCCTATCATGTGCGGTTGTGACTGTCATAGTTGGCTTGTTACTACCATTTCTGTGCTTACCGCAGAAAGTTTGGATATAATGCTTTTCTTGCACGGATTTTGTCAATTTAAGACTTCATTTCTTTCTCTCATTTTGCTCTGCTGCACATTATCAGCCGCCACAAAACTTCAGCCCTCTACATCACCTCTGTCCCCCAATCTCAGTGATCAGAACAACAACTCTTCATGGGTGCATCCAATGACCCTGCGGCACTGAGCTGAGTAACTTGCCGCCACATCACAATCAATCCCTCACTGTGATAGCAAGTGCCCCCGGGACATGTGGGATGTGCTACTCGGATAAATGTTTGGCTTTTACTTTGCAGGAGGGGGAAAAAAACAATAATAAAGTGCTTACCACTTAAAGGGCAAAGTTTTACCATATTGAAAACAGATCAGGAAATTAGTCATGTTTACAATATAAATGGGACTGCCAATTGTTACGCACCCCCTCTGCCACGGTGATTCATGATGGCACAGCTGCTGCTCTGTTGCACTGGTTAAATGAGAAACAACATCAGCACGCAATCAGACGACCCCTATAAGTATGATACAGCGCGGATTATGTCTTAATAACGTACAATGCTTGTGTGGCTCGTGGTTGTTTTTGCACAAATGTGCGCAAAAACGTGCACCAGAAGAAGTAAGCTGGACATCTGTGTCACAGACTGTAAGAAGAAGTGTTTTAATTCAGTCGAATGGTAGTGGTGGAGAGTTTGCAGATGCAAGTGCACTGGATTCACACACACACACACACAGTCCACTCAGAGCCAGGGTGGCAGGTGCACAGACGAGAGTGTGAATGAGACGTTCTCTTGTGAGACAGCGAGAGGGAGCGCATCACTCATGGTACTTTTTCGTTCGGCCATGCTCTGCATTGATAGCCATCTTACCTGGATGATATAGTAAGTAGGATTTATTAAAAGAAAATCACAGAACAAGCCACCCACTTCTTTTCATGGCCTAGAGAGAACCCGCTGCTGTCCAATCCCTGCATCTGCCTACTTCCCTTTGAACCACCTAATAATGTAAGATGGTGGTACGTAAGAGATAAAACACACACACACACACACACTCTTCTCTACCCTGCAATGTGTATTCCTGACCAGTTTTGTTTACCCACCCCAGAAACCATTGCTTTTCTCCCTCGGCTTTTAGGTCCACTTAAGTCTGAATCAATGTTCATCAGCCAAGGCCAGGGGTGACTGTAAAGACCTGACAATTGTGCTCTATTGATCAGCATCCACCCAGACTAATTTAAACTGCATATGGCATCATCAATACCTGCCGCTGACCCACATCCAGTTTTACTATTCAGGAAGCGTCCATCAGGGGAGCGGAAGGGCAGGGCAGAGTGGTAGAACCAGCTGAATGCTGGGTAATTACAAAAGAGACTTGTGGAGTCCCTGTCGGCACGGTGTGCCAGCATCTCTTTTGTTTTTTTTGTTTTTTTTGTTTTTGTTTTGTTTGTTCACTTGCTTGTTTGGTTGAACTCTTCCTCCATAATGGATTGCTGGGTAATTAGGTCATGGTGTAAAACACGAGGATGAATGAGCCGCAGCCACATTTATTTGTTATTTGTTTCATTTTCAGGCTTATCACGGTCTGTGAGGTTGTCAGTGTTTGGGCTTTTTCACAGTTTTGCTCAGTCCTTTGCGCATATTTAATGTTTCGAGAAGAATGCCATGTAAATCGAGTGACCGCAGAGAGAATCAGACGTCTGCACTTCCTCTCGGCTTTGTTTACGGTCTTGAAAATCTGGTGTCACTGAGCGCAATAAAATGTCTGTATCTGTTTGCCTGCTGTGAGGGAAGGACTGAGAGCCTTAATTTCAAACAAAAACTTGGAGATCAAACTTAACAATCAAGTCGTTCTCTTTTTGAGCTTCTCAATACTGCAGCTGTAAGTGTGAAGCGTCACTTCTGAGCGCGAGTGCTTGACTGTAACAATTACCTTTTACACTGAACACCTTTTCACATCTTGCTCCTCTCTTCATCTCTTCTTTATGCCAAGTTTTATTCCAGTTGGTTTAAAGTTCGAAAGGTGGAAGAATAATCACTGATCACTGAATAATAATGACTTGTTAGGAGCTGCCACCAATTAAGGCCTATTGTATTTGTAAAAGTCTGTACTCACTTGATCCTTCGTATTTTCATATTTCCATCTTGTGACAGTATGAGCAGTTTTCTTTTTAAATGTCTTGTACTAAAAAATATATACTATCAGTATATGATAAAAGTATATAGACTTTTAACCCTTAGTGTGGATCTGTGCCGCAGGTGCACCCGTGGTAAATTGCAGTGGGAATAATACACAACTCCTTTTATGGACATCCTGTGGGTGTGTGTATTTATAGGTCACATATTCAGGCTTATAAAAAAATGCGTTATTTTTCCATCTTTTTATGTGTTGTTGAGTCAAAGTTATGATTCATTTGATATCGCATTTTTAGTAGTGATAAGAAGTAGCAATAATTGTACAGATGTCACAAAATTAGACAATTTTTCTTTGACTTTGGTTTATAAAAATGAGCCAAGCGAACTTTGAACTGTGACATATTTCCAAATTTCACAAATTCATTCCAATTTTAAATATTTCCAGTACTTTTTTGTGCTCAGGTGTGTCTATACAGTTGGTGAAATTGAAAACAAAATTTCATCAAATTGTGTAGGATATAAGACACTATATTGCACTTCCTATAGCCTCTGTATATTCTGTACGTTTTAACATAGTAGTGGAAAAAAGCAGCCTAAATACTCCGTGTTCTAAGGGTTAAACAGCAATGGAACGAGGTTTTGGTTAGGCTGTCCAAATGAATGGATCACAATACAGTGTCTGCCTGCAGATTAATATGTATACATACTGTACATACAGTACATACTGACTGTTGCAGTACTTTCATGCCCTTTACGGCTGTTTGAGCTGCAGACAATCCGAAGTACACATGCCCGAGATGCAAATTGTGCATCAGTGTTCTTCACACACTGTATAAAAAGACTTTCACTCACATGCAGATGCCCCCGTCATTTACCCACAACTCCTTCAGGAGTCGGCGACTGAGGGCTCGGGCTCATTTCCTCTTTGAACAGCTGGAGATTGAAAGGTTTCTGCCTTTTTAGATGTGTTTTTGTTTGCGTGTTTGACGGCTGACTAAGAGTTTTATATGGTTTTATAAGAAAAGAAAAATCACGAGGCACATTGCAGTTCTGAGTAACATCTGTTGAGAGTATATCTGAGTATAGAACAGTACATAACAACCCTTTATCACTCAGTTTCCCCCTTTGATTTGCTCCAGAATTCATAGTTCAGGCTTTTTTTGTGGCTGTAATTTAGTTTATTTACCATCATAACTGATTGCACTGTGTGCCTCCCCCTGTGTCCCCTTTCCAAGGAACTGGCTGGATACATGGACACTTGATTTCACTGAAAAGATGGCTGCCAGTGGGAACACAAGAAAAAAAACAACTAATTTTAACCACTTAAATGTTAGCCTTTTCTGACTTTTTCACTTAGTAAACCACTCAGCCCATAGACCACAGAGCAAATCAGTGTTTTACATCACAGTACAGGCATTGGAGTTGAACCTTCATTTGTGCGTTCACCTGCCAAACACCTGATTTAAGTAATAAAGTAACCTGAGTAACATTTACTGAGTTACTTTACTAAGGTTGTGGTTCTTTCTTGTGCAAAGTGAAAATCTCTCATTAATTTGTTTTTAATTTAAGGCAAACCTTTACAAATTTAAGTGCTGACAAAATAAAATATGTTAACACATGATGTATCAGTCAAAATGGGTCATAGGTCACTAATGCTTTAACTTTCTCACTCAGGGACCTTAATTAGCGCAAATTCACCTGTCCTCATTATTCAACTGTCCTCAACATTCACCTGTCCTCGCCATTCACCTGTCCTCATCCTTCACCTGTCCTCGTCATTTACCTGTTCTCATTATTCACCTGTCCTCATCATTCACCTCTCCTCGTCGATCACTTGTCCTCATCGCTCACTTGTCCTCATCATTCACCTGTCCTCATCATTCAATGCCAAAGTTTCCGGTGTGTGAATTGAATTCTTTGAAGACATGGTAATCTGATATAGTATTATCTTTTTTTCCTATCACAGTCTCCACCTAAACAATAATCATATACAGTGCATGTAGTCTGTCCTGCCAAGTCACTGAATTAAACACATCTATGTCCTCAAACTCGATTTGTAATGTCAGGAGAACCCAACATTGAAATAGGGGAGCAATAGAAAAAAACATATATATATATTTGAGTGTAAGTTTTAGTCTAGTCTGTGATGTGTGACACTGATAAGTGGGTAAGTCGTATTAATATTCCACCTGCTTTCAGTGTGAAATCTTCCCAAAGTCATGCTCTGCTGCTTTCTGCCCGCTGTGAAGGACACACACACTGTGGTGCTTAAGATGGCTACGTGGCCTTTGCCCTTCCCATCTCTCTCCTCAAACCCCAGTCATTTCCAATGGGAAATCAGCAGACGTCCGATAGATTTGTGCAAGCGCCCCTGACCCTGACGCCTGACCTGTGCGGGCAAATTAAGATTTCAGATCTGCAAAAAAGACTTTTGCAAAAGGTACCTTTGACGAACAAATCTCTCGACCAGTTTAATGAAAGTGGGTCAGTGATGATTTGAAGGGCTTTTTTTTGTGTCTCATGATGAAACCTTTACTTTCAAATACACTTTTGTTCAAACATAATAATCTTTTCTGGAGCAAAGCAACCTTCCAAGGCCAGAGAGTTAGCAGTGGAGTTAGTTAACCTTGTCTATACACATCCTTCCCACACTTCCACACCAGCCCTAAGTGATGGGCCTCTCCTAGCACCCAATTAGGCTGTGCCATTTCTTGTAGTCTACAGGCCCCCGGTTTGATAGATCATGCACCAGAAGCATGTGGGAAAAGCAGCCAAGCATGCGCCTAGGTCAGCTCCATTCAACATACAATACCCCCTCGGATTCCCACCCCCCACTCCAGTATCAGTCAGCCAAGGCTCTGTGATCAATGGGGAGGAAACTGTGTAGCTATTATTTATGGAATCACCAGGCCATTAGACCCAACTATCCACTTAGCCTTTGCCACCGACTGTTCCTGTGTGCCAGGCGAGAGAGGTTTGGAGATTGAGGACGACCTGCCAGATTGTAGGGAATTTCCATTTATCTCCATTCACTGTAAATTTGCAGCACGGGCTCCGGTGCCTACGTTTCAGCAAACACCACTGACTTCAGAGGGAGGCTGCTGCTGCATTCCATTAAAAGGCAAAAAAAAGCACTCAGTGATGTAGAACCAATGTTTCTTGTGTGGCTTAGATGATGCATCCATGTCAACTAGCTCTCTTCGCTTTAATGCTTTGCTTTGTGCAGAAATAAAGTTTGTGGGGCAAAGTCATAAAAACTTTGCCGAGCTAAAAGGACTGTAACAATAAACTAATAAAAACCTACTCCCAGGGAGACTCCCTGGTATGGGGTTAGGAAACCCCATACCACTCTGCCACCCCCACGTCTTGAGGCATTCACAGGCTTTAGATGAGCCAACCATCTCCTAACATCCTTGGAAAAGTATTGTTTATTGTAAGCGGATGTATCATCTCCACCAGTACCGTTCTCTACCCTTTTAAATATTTATGCCTGAACCCAAGCTACACTCCAAACTGGAGCTCATATGTAGCAATTTCGTCTTTCTTCGCTGCTAAGTTCACCAGAGAGAATCAATAAGTCTTGGGATGCATCTACGGTGCAACATGATGTCATATACAGGAAAGAGTTTCGGGTGCGCTTTGGTCTGTGCTTTGTGCAGTCTCCTCGTTATGTGGAGGTGATCGATGGCCAACGCTGTCCGGTACTTTATATAGTGCTTGCTCATTTAACTTTAAGGTGAAGGTTAGTGGGCTCATATTAAATGTGTTGGTGTGAAGGCCTGGTTAATACTGTCTGTGCAGTTTTTTTTCCCATGGATTTTTGCAAACCGTAGGGGGACATTTCCACATTCTGTGAAGAGTTCCCTGTTCACGACGGTTTCGGGCAAAATTCTTTCCCAGAGAAAGGAGAAGTTGTTAGTGGTGTGTAATATAAGGAGACATCTGCCCAGAGGTTCACATCAGGCTACCTTGTAACCCGCTGTGATGATTGAATGCAGAAGTAGATTGACCTTTAGACATCACTAATGGTGTAAACACAGCCTGAACTAATGTCCACTGCAGTGTGGCTCACAGGAAAAACCTGCAAAGTCTGTCTTAGATTGGTCGGAGAAGCCATAATACAAGCCTTTATGGCTTTATAATAGCCTTTTATCCTACTGCGCTAATGGCTTTGAATATTCAAGGTAAATTTGTTGCTAATTCTTTGCGAGAATTCCACACAAAGGAGAATAGGCATAGTGTATATAGTTCTCTTTTTTCCCCTAGTTCTACAACTCTCCTTGAACTTTGTGACTTGAAAAGTTAATGGAAGGACTCGGTGGTATTATTTGCACATATGCCACTTCCGCTTGTGTCCGTGCAGCTGTCCAAAGAGAAAATCAGAGGCAGGCTCTGGGGTCATCAGTCACAGTTCATTCATGCATTCATTCATCTTCTGCCTCTGCTTTCTCCCCCATATGACTCACTCTCCTGGTACTTAATGCCCCCTCTGCCCTGCACTAACTAACCTCGCACCTTTCCACCACCTTACTCATCCCTGCCCACCTACAGTCACCTGCTCCCTAATCAGCCCTTCCTATTTATAATGCTCCATTTAAACTTTTGCCTGTTTGTACCCCATCTGCTTGCCTGCTTCTGCCTCCTGGGCCAGTATTGAACTTTTTGGGGGATTTGTGTAGTTGAGGCCTTCCTGAGCCTGAACCTTAACAGTCACCATTGATCTCATGTGCCTCTAATTGTAACTCCAGCAGTTCCAGGGTGTGTTTGAAATCACAGGACAATGTGATTGCATGATAGAAAGTGCATTTCACAGTCTAAAATAAATGGTCTGATCTGTGTCTGTTGATTTTCTCGACAGCTACTCCATAAAAAAGACTTTATAGTCTCCACAGCAACACACCTGCCAAGTCTGAAGTCAATAGGATTAGTGGTTGAGGAGAAACGCAAAGAACAAGCAAACGGACAGACAGACAGACAGCGATGTCTAATCCTGTCATAATAAGACATGAACATATTTTCCCTTTTACATCCCATTTAAATCACCATATACATCCATAAGAAACCATAAAATGTCCTAAAATATTGATCAATGTTCAGTTTTAATGATTTCTTTGTTTATGGAGCAAAGAAAACAGAACATATTCACATTTAAGAGGCTGAAAAATCACAGAAACTAGAAAAGTTGAAACAATCACAGATTGTGTTTTAATCATGAAAAAAAAGCTTCAAACCGATTATCAAAATAGTAATGATCGCGTAATTGTTTCAGCTGTACCCTAAATCAGGTTTTCCATAATATATAGACTATTAACTTTAAAAAAATACTACTTTGTCCAATCCAAGTTTCTGTTCAATATACAACAAACAAGTTTGAGTATTAATTGTGTGTTTTTTGATCACAGTGCTCAGTCACTATATGTGAACATTTAACATATATTTCCCAACGTTACCAACCAGAGAAAAAAGCCCTCAGTTTCTGTGATAAAAAACAAAAGTTGTACCATTCACTGTCGGTTTTTGCTAACTCAAAAGAATGCACAGACCTTCTTTTAGAGGGCAGAGCATTCAATTGGGCTTTGTCTACTGTAAATTCTATTAACCGCCTTTGCGGCGAGAGGATGTTTTTCTTTGTGTCATTGTGAGACTTTTGTCTCACATCTAACATTTAAAAGAAGAAAAAAAAGTTTTGTTCATTTTCTTCTGGCAAGGCTGAACTCTCTGGAAGATAATCATCATGATTTTTAATGAATTTCTAGTCTAGAGTGGGCAGACAAATGAACCAAAGGATTTCTGACTGACTCTCCCGAGACTTAAAAAAAAATGTATGACACATTCAAACTATCAGCAAACTTAAAACTTCCCAAAAAAAACACGATCCTCTTTAATTTGTGATAGTTTTGTTGCGCGGTGAGCGGAGACGCCGGACCGCTCTGATCTGTGGCATCTGATTCATTGCAATTATTGTATGATGTGCAGAAACGTTTATGGAAGACAAGTGGGGGGAGTGAGTGCTCCGGCGAATTTAGCCTGATGTGAAGAGCTGTGAGTGTGTTAATATTATTCACGGGGGCACATTTATCCCCGGCTTAGCTTTGTGTCCGGCTCAATTAAGCAAAGCTCAGACACTGAGTCTCGATTATCATCAGAAGAGCTGTTGGCCGGCTTGTGTCATCTCTCTCGCTCTCCCCTTATTCATGCTTCCCATGTTTGGGACACACTGCACGTAGGGGGGAAGTTTGCCTTCAAGGCTTTTTGCCTTAAGCCCTTTGCACAAAGTTAACCTGATGAAATGGACTTTCTTAACCCAGACCTTGATCTTTATCCAACCAGACCAAGTGGCTTTGTTGCCTAAATCTAACCAAACTGCAACTGACAACTGAAGCCAAACAAACTTTCTTCCAGTAAGGCTTGTCTGGCTCAGAGCCCCGAGTGTGTAAATCTCCCAACAGTGGGACAAACTGAACACACGGGTATTTCTTGGTGATGCCAATTGCTTAGAGCCTGATAAAACTCCTGCAGGGACAAATCTTATACTCCTCAAACAAGTCTCTTTTTTGTTTTCCTTTTATGTTTAACGGCCCCCTGTAGGATGAGTATAAGCAAAAAGTGACTCTGGCACATGGCAATGGATTGTGGGACAGTTGGCTCATGGGTATGGCTTGATGGCTAAAATGTGAGTCCTAACCCATCATCATTAAAGAGCACTGCTCAGCCTGTGAAAACAGTGACGTGACTGGACAAAGGCTTGCTATGTCCAATGAAGTGTCAACTACATGTTAATAGTTAAAGGAATACTTCACCGATTTGCATTTAGCTTTATATTACAAGAATATTATATTACAAAAAATATGTTTCCCAACCTCCGTTTCCCCTGTGCTGAGAAAAACCTTCATTCTTTTCTTTGTTACGTGCCCACCAGTGACACTTGGTCCTATTATCAAAAATACTACCCTTGCTCTAGTAATACAAAGCTAAATGCAAATCGGTGAAGTATTCCTTTAAGTTAACCTTTTAACGCCTAAGCCTCAAAAAGACTTTCTTGCTTATTTTAATCAGAAAAGGGTTCAGAAAATGTCCTGTGATTTAAGTGCTTTTGCCCATTTTTCCATAAAAACGTTCAATATCTGGTTGATTTACTAATTGCTGCATGTTAAAATAGTGTTTTAACAATTTTAAATGAAGTAAATCACTGTAGTTGTACATGAACACCAGATTTTGCGAGTTAAATTTGAAATTCGAACAGTATAGCACATATTTAAAGTAACGTTTGTTTGAGTCTTTGTCTCAATATCCAAAAACAGGCCAAAAAAATGACACTATGTACAGGCTTTTTTCCAACTCTCTCCTCTCTGGTGACAAAGGCTTTCCGTAATAACCACACGTTAAATTTTGAATTTTTCCGATAGCACAAACTGACACGTAATTGCGGTCATGCAAAGTGCGCTTGCACAAACGTGTCGTAAACTTCATGACGGCTACTATTGAGCTGGTCAAACTTTGACTCGTGACTCATTGGTGGTCGCATTTTGTCGGAAGTGTGCCGTCTTTTCTCGTGTTGTGTGTTCCTGTTACGCAAGAACAGCAGTCATTAATGTGAGGGTGCAGTACAGCACTTATGAGTTGACTTTTTTGAAAGAGGAAGATGTCCAAGCTCATATATCACAACTGTTTATTCCACTCAAGTGTCTTAAACACTTCTGCCTGGATTATTTTTTTTAAAAAAGGAAGCCTTCCCTGCTTTTAGAATAACCACCCAGTTCAGGAGTTCACATTATGCTTTTCCTGTGGGCCTCGACAGTTCAGTTAATCACTTTTGACACACTCTGCACTGTCATTATACCATGACAGTGCAGAGTGTGCTGTTTGAGGATAAAGGAGGAGGCTGTTAGCTAAGGATCCTGAAAAACTGACTTTATTAAAACATTCTTCCTTCTATTTTCATGTCATTTGTGTGGTGTCTTTGGACTCTACCTCACTGTTATGAAGTTATAAATCAAACTGTCCCACTACTGCTGGTTCTTGGTTTTTTTTTTTTTTGCCTCATACATTTCTGGAACTGTTTTTTCATCCTTACAGCCGTGGTGCTATTTGCTTGAGGTACCACGTGTACTGTCAGGATTATTTTTAGGCTGCAGGAAAGAACAAACATTTAACAAAACAAAAGAGAATGACCTCTCGGTGTTGTTGCTTTTCTCGAACTTCCAGCAGGTTGAAGTATTCCCAAGTTGAATGAATAACCAACGTAGAATTAGCATTGCTGAAATGTCAGCGTGGACTTTTTAAGAAGAGAGTTGTGGCACTCTTTTGTTCCTGGAAAATGCTGTTTTAAAGTGACGGATATTGACATCTCATCACCTGACGTTGTGCAAAATGTATTTAGCACAGGAGCATTCGCAGTCAGATTTCATTCCTAAGTAGGATTTAACACAAAATGCATACAGAAAGTACTGTTAGTATCTATACAGCCAATATTGCATGACTATTATGTAGTATTGTGATCATTATGAGTATCTACACTATCTATCTATTTTTTTTCTCAGCCCTAGCTGAGATATAGTTTTGCACCTCTTAGGTATGTTTAGTGCAAATTGATCAACAATACAATAACATTTTGATATATAGGAAAAATATACACTAAATGTGTATAATGCCCATTCACTACCAATAGTTTAAATTAAAGTCATATGTGTATATATGGGAAAAAAGGAAATATTCAATGGTTTAAATCATTGGTTTCTGTTGTAGATTATTCAATCACAGTAAAGCATAGTGTTGTTTTGTTGTGTCCTGAGGTGGGAAAGTGTCCTTGAAGTGTTTAGAAATGGGGTCACTCTTGATGAACACAAACGCTAATATAGTCTAGGTAACGGGGCTGTAAGTGTTCAGTGTCAGTATACAAATTATGAAATATCAAATTTGGCCAATTAAAAGACCCCTCTCCCCACACTTACTGACACAAACACTGCCATTGATTTTTCATTTATTTTTCCTTCCCTTCATCTCAACCATGACTTGGAAGTTCCGTGCACAGCGTCCTCATTTATCCCACTGCACAATGCTCAGTCAAAAAGTCTGGCAATAGCCCAGGGACTATTTAGGCAATATTTTTGATGGATCTCACGGTGCATGACCTTCACACAGGGGCCATGTTAGAATTCTTTTAAGCTCGGCTCCTTCATTTTGTACGGCGCGGGGTGCAGTTTTTTTTTTTAGCTGTGTAAACAATCATAAGCTATATTTGTCACATGCAAAAATATAATACTGTATGTGCACTGGCACATCATTATAATTGAGGCGGGAAGGGGAATATCATTTATAAAACTGAGGAAAACTCGACAAACTCAGCCTCTTCATGTGTGTTAATTAGAAGGTGTGTAATGGCTACTTTCTCTGCTGCTTCCTCTTACAGTCCACAACTAGAGAACTGAGAAAAAAAACATGTTGTTGCCATAGTGACAAAAACAAGCCCAACCTCTTTTGACCGTGTGTTTTCTAAATTGTTTAGTATAATTTAAAGTAGACCGTTTTGATTTTTTTCTGCACAACAACAACAAAGACATCTTAAGAGTCTGCCAAGGTTTCCAATTTATGCCGTCATCCCACACTGTGTGTCCAAAACTTTGTTCATCTCTGAGTGAACAAGTTTAAATTGGACTCAGAATAATGAAACATCACCGTTGCAAAGGATGACCTTGGTAGAATTGAACAATTTGTTTTTCAGTAATACAAATCCTTTAAAATCTTGAATTCCTACAGCCTGATTATGGTCTAACCACATTGTGTCACCCAATTCACTCACTGCGACATCACATCTGCCTGGCAGACACTCGCAGGACCCATTTATCACACCGAGTGGCTAAATATCATTCATTTTAATATGGTTTTACATTTTCTGCCATCAAGTAAAAGAAGATATAAAAAATGAACAGCAAGGTAAAGGTGATTTCTCAGAGACTGGCTGCAGTGGATCGTAAAGTATATGGAGTTATATGGTCTGTATCTGCGTCTGGACGGGACGGATTTACCTCATCTCTACTTAAAATAGTTAGATGTACATCCGTGGGAAATCATGTTACAGTCTTGCAAGCTTATATTCATTTACTGGGAGTTGTATTCTCAGGCTTAATATTTGGTTGGCTATAGAAGGGACTACATCCATACGGTCGATGCGTACACACAATCCTCGCACATCCATACTTTCCCGAAAACTGCTAATACCTCACCCGCTCACTTTTTCAGCAAAATATATAACTTAACTTGCCTTATCTTTGGTGTAAGTTTGAGCCATGTCTGCAGCACAGTAATCTTCCTTTGAACATGGTCTGTGGTCTGTGGCACGCTCCATAACTAACGTCGTGTCCATTCCCCGTCCCCACACCACATCATGCTCATCATTTTGGTGTCATAGTGTGAATACGTCAAATGACAGCCTTGTGAACCAAAAGGCCACAGTTCTGCCCGGAAGATGCAGCGACTGCATTTACTCCCACCCACGTGCAACATTGCAGACAAGTATGTGAACATAAGCAGAGACGTGTGAATATGTGGTAATTAACGGCCGCATCAGCATATTCTGATGTGGCTTAATATATCATCGTGATTACGGCGGTGCGTCGAGGCAGCACAGAAGTGGCTATCCTTGTTTATCTGCTTGCTTTGTTCAACTCTAACATGGAAAACATGGATACTTACTCATAGTGCGGGGCACATTACACCTGCAGTCACCACACACACACGGTTTTATCTAACACGTAGATTAATTTAAAAAAGCGCTTGTGTAGGTGTCGGCCACAAACCGTTCTCGCATTAATTTGTGACAGAAATGTTTTCACAACCTATTTCCAGTAACAGCTTAAGTCATTATTACAAACAAAGTCAATTTGATTGGGAACAGATTTATTACCTCTGTTGCTCGCGAACAAAACAAAGCAGGGAGTTGGAATGCTTGCATTCTTTTAGTAACACATCTGTGATATATTCTCATTGGGGCGTTTGAACCATAATTGCTTACGTGTGTGTGTGTGTGTGTGTGTGTACTGCCGTCACTGGAAGCAAGAGACAAAATTAACTTCTTACTGAAAACATTGGCTCCATATGTCCAAATAATAAATGAATTTAAAGATTGTTGGATTAACAAAGGCGGGGTACACGCTGGACAGGTCAGATGGGATTGGCACCGGCGACCCCCGTGACTCCTCATGTGGAGGATAAAGCGGTAGAAGATCGATGATAATGATCACACATTAGTAACATGGAAACATTTCCATTTTCCTTAATTTCTTAATCATTGCCTTTAGCAATAAACTGAACATAAAAAATGAAAGACAACACTGGATTACTGCAGTTCACAAACTGCACATTTTATCTTATTAATGACAGAAATTCGCTCCACATACTACAAATCATAAAGTACACTAGAATAATTAGTTTTTAGTTTTATGCGGAAGTAGCTGCCAGTAAATAACCTTGAAACACTGTGGAAAAGCTGTCAAAGGCGTCCATTTACAACAGCCTGATATTTATCAGTGCTTCTGATTGAACTGCAAGAAAATGTCTAAGGTTATCATAGCGTAAAATTGCCAAATCTGTCTCTCCTGCTGCCATAATCATTTTGAGATAACACTTCCTCAAATTCCTCAACTCCCCCATTCTTTATTTATATCATGTCAAAAAAAAGTTAATTTATGAAACGGGCAGTGAACATAAACATCTGTTATATCACTCGATCACTTTTCATTTTTCAAGGCCGTACCACTTTAGGATTGCGTAGCTAAAAGCCCAGACCACCTGCTGACGCGACTTGACAGGCCATTGGAATGGAAATGATGCGGCTGACGTTTTTATGACACCTGCACCAAAGTTTTGCAAGCGGCAACTTCACGAGCCAGACTACAGGTTGTGAGTAGGAGACGGCTACAGATGTAAATTCACTGACAGAACAAAGGGGCCGATAAAACACTTCCTGATTAGATGAGAGCAATAAAACCTGTGGGACTGTCAGTCATGTTAGGTCTGATGTCTGAGACGCGGTTCCATATATTTTAAAAGTAGAGAGCACTGGGCCAAATCCTCATAGAGGCATTAGTGCTAATGGACAACTCCATAAATGCTTGTTCGGAAACTCACTTTGGTATAATTGCATCGTGGAGGCATTTGTTGTGTCTTATATTGTCTCTGTTGACTCTTGCAGTACAAGAGCCTGCATGTTTTCACGGCTGTGAAAGACACTGTGATTATCAAGTGTGCTTTACACCATAAAGCAAGGACAGTGTTTAAGCCTTTATGGCCTGCATCTCTGTTCAGTTCAATTCAATTCAAATCACAGCGTACATTATCTCAAGGCACTGTACATAGACGACATCCATCGAGAGCAGAGAAACCCAACAATTCACTCAACGAGCAAGCAATAGGCGTCAGAGGAGAGAGAAAAACTCCCTTTTAACAGGAAGAAATCTCTGACAGAACCAGACTCAAAGATTGCATGGCCATCTGCCTAGACCAGTTGGGGTGAAAGGAAAAATGGTGGACAGAGGAGAATGACCAGTCAGTGATGAAGTGTTAATAAAACTACAATGTCATTTATACAAGCAGCAGCAGAGATTGTTGATAAAAAAATGATATGCATAATAATAATGGTGATGATATAATACGAATGATAATAATAGCCTTGAAACTGGACTTGGATCCTGCAGAGAGGACTGAAAGGAAAGACACAAACTAGCGAGAGGAAGAACAAGGTTAATGACATATAATAAAGTCATATTCACAGCCTGAGTGTGAGTGCACCACAGGAAATTCCCCCAGAAGTCTAGGTCTATAGCAGCATAACTAAGAGATGGTCCAGGTTTCTCTGAGCCAGCTCTAACTATAAGCTTTATCAAAAAGGAAGACTATCATTAAATACAGAGAGAGGCTCTAGTAGTATCTACACATGTAATAATGTCAATAAACTTTTTTTTACACATTTACAAATCTGGTTTTCACAAATATTTTCAGTACGCATTTGCAGTTGTGTGTACTTGTGTATTCCATGTACAAATCTGACTATTTACTGGAATATACATAGACATATAATGAACAAGTCATAACCATACCCTGAGTGTGAATGCACCACAGGAATTGTTGTGTCTTTTGCTTTAAAATGATCTGATCTCATAAAGGGCACAAAAACATAATATAGTAATTACTAGCTTCAGATGTGTCTTTATTAGCAGAGCTGAAGTAATTAAAAGCCCCCTGAATATCAATGAGAGTACTGCTCCGCACTCAGCAATGTTACCATGACAATAAGCCATTAATATCAGACCTCGTCATCGTTGTGTCGGCATTTGTTCAGGGCGACAGTGAGTCAGCAACATAAACATGTATTACCATGATTTGCTTCATATCACTGACGTGCTTGTGGTTGATGCAGAAACCACTCTGGCCACACATTTAGTAAAGTGCTTCTCTTTGTGAATGCTGTCACTGGTGTGTCTTCACCTGTGGAACAGTAAAGCCTGTGGACACGTGATTTGAATTACAGCAGAAAACTGGCTCAGCTCCCAAACAGCTTTCCATTCTTCTCGCTTTTGTCATACACCCAAATTTACCTCAATGTAATTACACTTGTATGTATGTATTTTTAATGTTTATTTATACTGAATCTAAACTATACAAAATACAATCTATTTTAAACGAATTGCGCACTCAATGGAACATGGTGAGCAACATAACAAACCAAAAATTATTAACCCTTTAACACCTAAGCCTCAAATTGTCTTTTTTGATAATTTTAACCATAAAAGGGCCAGAAAATATCCTGTGTCCAATTTATAGCATTTAAGTAGTGTATTAACAATTTTAAATGAAGAAAAACAAAAAGTTTTATTTAAAAAAAGGCTGTAGTTGTACTCAAACACCATATTTTGCATATTAATTTTGAAAAAAAAAAGTTCCTATAGCACAAACCGTTGCGTAATTACGGTAATGCAAATTGTGACTCAAACTGGTGCAAAGGTTGGCCCATTTGATTTATGCACGACATGAGTGATTAGCCTCTCTATGAGGGATTTATTATTCACAGTCTTAGCTCTTGACGGCTCACCTGCAAAGCTGCTTCGACGCACTAAATTCAAAGCTTATGGGAGTCTCTTATTCCACCTCATAAGACTCATGTTATAAAGCCTTTGAAGTAGTACAGTTTCATGTCGTCAAAAAAAGCATGCGTCCATGTCATAGTTCAGTTATTAAGCATCGGTGAGTCCTGTCAGCCAAAGATTCACAGAGCTGTAGGGAGCACTGCCAGTTTCAATTTAAAAAAAAGTAGCAGTGACTTTTAAGGTCCAGCGTGTATTGGTGCTTTTCCAGGATACAGTTCTAGCACTACCTCGGCTCTACCCTCGGTTTAATATCTTATTATATCTTTTTCCATTAGTACCTCCTCAACGTTGGAGGTGTCGTCACAGCACGGTTGCTTGAAACTGCCGTGACGCTGTCTTATACGCGACACAAACACACAAACTAGTACCGAGCAAAGCAAAGAATTCAAACCGTCTGACACAGTCACAGCATACTCGACTCCTCTGTTAATTATTGAGATTTTAGAAATTTCCTTGCCCAAATGTTAAGAGATTAGCCAATTTTCAAAATATCGCCACTTATTAATTCAGAGCTTTCTGAAACTTTTAACTTGCAATGCAGTCAATAAAACATGAGCAGAGAGATGGTAAACAAGATCACATTTGAAGGACATCGTACAGTATGTCCCATACTCTGGTGGATTATAAACACGTTGCTTCACAAGTTGCTTTTTTGTGGCCAAATCTCCAAACTGTTAGCCTGAAATAACTGCCTGCATGTGGGGGTGTGAGGAGTGGCAAGAACGTGCTGCTGTTGCAGTATTTAAGAGGCAGCACTTCAAGTGCATGTAAGTCATTAGAGGGTAATGTTAATCTCTTTAGTGAGTGAATGTTGAAAGGGATGAGGGGCTGTACTCCTGAAAGCGAGGCTGCTGATGACAGAGCTGTAAACATTAGCTCAAGTGATCCACTGTGCAAACACAGTGTGCTGGCGACATGTAATTGTGGAGAAACAAGCCTCATGTATTTTTAATTATCCGCATATTACTGTCAGAAAACACATGAGGTGGAGTCATGAGGAGCTCATGGATACAGTTTCACTCCCCACCTCTCCTTCTTTGGAGAATATGTGTCTACCTACGTATCGCAGATTTTCTAAGCAGTGCTAATGAAAAAGTATTGACATTCCTGCTGACATGTCTGTGAGAATTTCTGCACATGTAGACTAATTATGCTTTTGCACAACTCCAGAAAATGAGACATTGGACCTCTACTCTCACTCCTCATTATCCGATGACCATTGGAAGACCAGCGGCTGCAATTTCACATCTTAATGACTTTGTTTTGTACTTTTCCATCATGCCCAAAGAGACAGCACTCCCACTCGTTCACTGCAACTGCACAGAGTTGCCCGGCATAAACACTGCGCCAGGATACACGTAACTGTGTCACTGACCCTCCGAAGTTAAGCGAAAACCACAGAGGGCTGCAGCGATCGTGGCCCTGACTTTGAAAGCTGTAAAATAGACAGGAAAATGAAGTTGTTGTTTTTTTCAATTCATATGGGGAATGATGACTTTTTGGTTACACGTTTCGTTTGGACATCAGTTGGTAGTCCCAGGTTCTGCTGTACTGCAACACACAAGTGTTTTTTGTAGACCAGTAATTTTTTTTAACCATTGCCACAATTCAATTCAATTCAGTTTTATTTGTATAGCGCCAAATCATAACATACATTATCTCAAGGCACTGTACATAGACAACATCAAGGAGAGCAGAGATCCCCAACAGTTCACACAATGAGCAAGCAGTGGAGAGAAAAAACTCCCTCTTAACAGGAAGAAATCTCTGACAGAACCAGGCTCAGAGATGTGCAGTCATCTGCCTCGACCGGTTGGGATGAAAGGAAAAATGGGGGACAGTGGAGAGGTGGGGGACAGAAAGGGGGGAGAGAAAGGACAATAATAATAATGGTGATGATAAGATGGATAGCCTCGGGAGAGACTCCTGGATCTTGATCCTGCAACCTGCATGATGAGAATACAGAGAGAGAGAGGAAGGGAAGGAAGGAAAGACACAAACTAGGGAGAGAAAGAGACAAGGTTAATGACATATAAAAAGTCATAATCAAATGCTGAGTGTGAGAGAGTTTCCCTGAACCAGCTCTAACTATAAGCTTTATCAAAAAGGAAAGTTTTAAGTTTAACTTTAAATACAGAGAGAGTGTCCGCCTCCCGAACTATCATTGGAAGCTGGTTCCACAGGAGAGGAGCCTGGTAACTGAAGGCTCTGCCTCCCATTCTGCTCTTACAGACTCTGGGAACCACAAGTAAACCTGTATTTTGTGACCTAAGTGGTCTGTTAGGGTGATAAGGTAAGACTAGGTCTTTCAGGTATGAAGGGGCCTGACCATTAAGTGCTTTGTACGTGAGGAGGAGGATTTAAAATTTTGGTGGGGATAGGATCTAACTAACAGGTTGATGGCTTGGATGATGAAACTAATGATGTTAACTCAGGGGGATCTATAGGTGAGAAACTGTCTAACTGTGCATCTGGTGCTTCTAAAGCTCTTGTGCTAAAAGATGAGTCAATGTTTTCTCTAATTGATGTTAATTTATTCACAAAAAAGTTCATAAAGTCATCACTGCCCAGTGTTAAAGGAATATATGGTTCCACAGATGGTTAAAACTCTGCATTCACTTTCCTACGAAGCCAAAAGTATTCAAGACAAAATGTGGGCGAAGTAAAGCAAAGCGAGAGAATTAAGCATCAAATAAATAAAACTCTAAAACTAAAAAAAACTCATGAGCTCAAGCTAAGGGAAGGTAGGTGTTGAATGTTGTTGTGTTATCTTTTTATCCTCTAGGTTAATTCTGGATGGATAATGCTAATTTGTTTGTAATCATTTAGTCTCTTCAGCAGATCTCAGTGACACTTCATAATTATGTTAATCCGGTTTTAAATTCATGTTGCTTTTGATATTCCAGGTTTCATGAGACTTCAAGTAAAATCACCAAATAATCTGCTCTTTTAAGGGCCATGGGTGCTGGTGAGGAAATGCCATCTCCTACAACCCGGTGTCACGTAAATTTCACTCCCGTGCAATTTAACTCTCAAATTTTCAAATGATTACAACATCACATTAGTGCCATATAGTTCACCAGCCAGTGTTGTGGAGAAACAAATTGACAATGCGGGCAGATATATTAATATATAATATTACGTAAGTGAGGGAAAAGCTTTATTTACAATTTACATGTGACACAGCAGTGGAGTTGCTTGTTCCCTGACCTTTGACCTCACTCCATTCATCTTTTAGTACTTTATCCTCCACATGAGGGTCTCCCAGTAGAATTGTACTTCCACTATGTTGAAATGTGTCTCTGCTGTTTTATTCCACAACGTGGAAACAAACCTCACACACACACTGCATACTGCAAACTTGAACAGTATCTTCTCGTTGACATTGAATGTCGGTGACAATGCATCCCCCACTATTCCCTCATTAAAAGGCAGAGCATGCTTCTCTGTCATAGTGTAGAAAATCTCCTTCAAATATTGCACGTTATCTTTTTACTAGTATTACTTTTACTAGTATATGACTATTGCATTGTCATGAATTGATAATTGCAGAATCGCATTTTATATTGTGAGTTGCCCTGATATTCCCACCCCTAATGCGGAAGTAACCCTCACAACTACCTTTTACCCATTAGTGGCCAGAATATATGAACGTCCTCCCAGAGCCAGAAGCCGTTATATCAAGTCATTTTTAACACTAAAAATGATTTAATACCAACTACACCTAAACAGCGGTTGCCATCTGTTTTACAACAAAACGCAATAAAAATACTGAATTCTATTATTCTATTATGTGTCATTCATAGAGATCCATACCACACGTCATGAAACATGAGCTTTACGTAACTAAACCCGTGGACTACACAGTCCATTAAGGCGTCGAAGCATAAAAATAATCACACTGCCAGCTGCGGAGGAGAGAAATCCTAAGTAAGAATAAGTCAGACTGTGATTAACTCAAATGGGAATCTATGTTTCACAGAGCTCCCTGGATGAAACCACAGCCCGCAGTGAAGTCACAGTGCATTGAGACACTATAATGGCCTCATAGCATGTCTCGCTTCACTGTAAAATATTATGAACTGAAAAAAAAAAGAAAAGAATGGTTATCTGATTCATGTCATCACAACACATCACATCTCCTTTATACTGAAAAGGATGAATAGTGAAAAAGCCATTGTTTAGGGCTCTGGTATTTTTAGCAGTATTGATCAATATTGCCATAGTAACCTTCGATCATAATGTAAATGAAGTGATGTGAGAGAGAATGAGAGGTCGGCAGCTTCTCTACAGTGTTGCCAGTGAATAGAGATTTTTACCACTGAGATAAGACATTCTTATTGGCTGTTTTACTGTTAAATGTCGCCATTAGAACATTGGCATTGGCAATAACTGCAACAACTGGAAAAAAAAAATAAGAGAGACAAAGTTGTACAATAACTTTTTTTTCTGATCTCAATTGAAAAAAAACTTGTCAGGAAGTTGAAGGACAATGTCATGTTGTTGTGCAGTGTGTGTTCAAATCACCTTCAGTTTACCGTGTTATTTATCACGTTTGCCTTTTGTAGAGAGATTAGACCCTGTATCCCATGCTGTAGCTCAACAGTGGGGAAACCAACATGTTTGTTTTGCTTTTCTTTCCAACGAGAATCAAAGGCCCTCTTTTTTTTTCCTTTCCCTTTCTGTATTCATGTAAACATGAATGTCTCCTTAGGTAATGGATTAACAAGGACACTGAGGCTGATAGGGCAGATATACCACTCACCGAAGAGGCCGTCTGTTGGATTCCTGCCAAGAAATGTATCATCCTTCAGTTTTTACTCCTGACTGAGCATCCATGTGTTTGCAGCCATTTGTCCTTGCGAATCCGTGGGTAACCTCAACATCTCTACACTGGGTCTTGTTCTCAGGCACACGATGGGTATCACTCTAATTTAAAAGGGAAGTTGCGCTAAGTTCACACAAAATGACTTTGAAATTGGTAGGACTGAAATACAGTTTGCATGTCAAAACAGTATTTGCTGCCTTCATGTGTATACATGACACGGCAAGCTGGCAATTCATGTCTCCTTATGTCACACACACGCCACACGATCTATCCCCAGATGGAGCCCCAACCAATTAGTCAATGTGTCGTTCGGGAACGAGCCGGCTCTAAGAACCGATTCTTTGTAGTGAACGAGAAGAGCTGACTCCCGGTTCGGGCAGAGCCGAGTCTTCTGCCGCTCCTGCTCAGCTCTGCTGAGAATCCATGCAGGCGGGGGCAGGACTTTATTTGGATGGACACACCATGCGGCCAGTGACATGTGAGGACAGACTAGGATCATACCATTATGGAAGAGATGGAAGGGGGCAGACTCTCCGTAGACAGCCAGTGTAGTGGTTCAAAATCCGACTGGGGGTCTGTGATGCGTGTGAGAGGCATCAGTGAGCCTCTTTAATGATAATCTTTGAAGAGTTCATGCACATATACGTAGCAATTGGAGATTGACAATCACGTGCCAGTTGGGAGGTGGGGGGAGCGGAGGTGTTTGTCTGCGAGAAACAAAACTTGTTGGCAACTGGGAAATCAGGCTGAAGTCTGAATCGGGATTGACAAGTAAAGTGTCTTGGTGTTTTTCTAAATGTATGAAGCTTTACATGTTGCACTGTGGCTGCATATTATTGCAGTCGTTAGAAACAAGCACTTGATAACACTATCGCACAAACCATCCGTTTGATTCGTTGGTTTAAATAAGCCATCGCTCATATGTGTTGATGAAGTGCACACATACATGCACACTCTCACCTTTTTCCTCCTTTTTTGTTCCCCCCCCCCACACTATAGCTGCATAAATGCCCTAAGGATGCCAATAACCTTCCTGCAGCTGCTGAAGTGGAAGAGAGTGATACTGTGACAGCTTAAGTGGAGCTGAGAGTCTTCCCACTCCTAAGTGTTGAGCTTACATTTGCCACCACTTCAAACTGTTGGGATTTAAATGTTTAAATCTCTCGCACAAAGCTTTTGTATAACGGTAATTCTGCCCACGGAGGGTTAAACAAACCCAGACATAAACAGCAGTTGGCTGCTGGAAAGTTAACAATGTGCAAAGTTTTAAGTTCTTCTTACCACTGATCAAAACATTTAACTTTTAAATTAAGTTACAAGGAAATTAGAGTAAGTGTCTTTACTTTGTTGTATTAGTCAAACAACTCCTACTTTTTCTTGTTTATTTAGTTATTTGTTTTCTGCACAGCTATTGTGTGCTCTGTTCTCTGTGGAGTCCAAGAAAATCTGCCTGAAACTAAAATATCACAAATGTGTTGCTCCATGGAAACAGCGAGAGATCAGTGACCCCAGGTCTGCTATCAGAGCTGGGTTTTGTGACTGGTGAAACCAAGCTGTTGTAATTTCAGTGGAGCACAGCGGGGCGACGTTCCAGCTCATTGTTTCAGTCACTTTCAAATGTCAAAATACAAGTGTGTGTGTGTGTTTGGATTAACAAAAGAAACCCGATGACTGAACCGGATGCTGCATTCCCACAACGTCATTTGACTGAGCTCATGGAGAACGTATTAGTATTTCAAGCAATAATGTTAACTTGATTGCTCAAATGTGCTCAAAATTTGCTCAGTGACCTTGGGGACATTTTTCAATATCCTCCTACCAATTTTCCTCCCAAAGGTGGTCCCATCTGCTCATGAGTGTTGGCACTTTGTTGGAGAGTAGTGCTCCATCCATAATGCTCTGTTTGATTTTGTTTAAAAACTCTTCTGGATACAGCTGTCATGCACACTACCCCGGAGTTTTAGAGCCCTAAAAATGGAGAAGTTGGAGGAGCTGCTGGCTCTGTTTTTTGTTTAAAAACTCCAGGACAAAAACAGAGACCTTAGGAATCGTGCTAACTTGTTCTCGTCAGCCGCGACGTCATCGTTGTTGATTGTGTGGAGCTTTAGTCTTGTGACCCTTTTTTTTTTGGAAGAAAACAAAGTGTAGAACATGAAAAAAGCCAGAGGATTTTTGACTTTGTACTGAGTAACAGCTCCGCTTCGTTATCAGTCCAAACTAGGAGGAGTGATGTGTCCGTCTGTCCATCTTCTGACTTTACAGTTCACTTGGCATGCTTTTAACAACACTTAACAATTTGTTTGGGCATTTCTGCGTGCCAGAGAAGTTTCTGAGAACCTAACGTGTGTGGACAGGAAAGCAAAAACTGATGATGTTAGTCAAAATATAACCAAAAGACATTTTGGTTTCCTTTTGGAGGTTAAGTACAACTTTTCATTCTTTTCTTTTAAGACTGGAGTTGTTGGGTGTTAGTGCCTACTTTATTCTATGTGTATAGATGACCTTGTGATTGACATCCTATCTGTGTCTGGGTTCCTTTCAATTTCATAGTGATCCTGAACACATCCTGAATAACAGAGGTTTTATTAAAGGGCCGTTGTGTGCTTTTGATTCAAGCTTGGAATGTATTGAGTTTGAATACATTCCATGAAGCATGAATGCATTTACATTCTTCTCCCCTCTAAGTAAAAAAGACCTCCAGTTCACTCCGTGAAAGGCCCACTCTCACCATCATTATTATTCCTTTACAGGTGTGCACAGGGGGACGTCGTCACACACACAGCGTGGCTTAACCGCTCAAGTATACTCTACGCTGGAGAAGACAAATGGTCGGTGGACCCTCGGGTGAGCCTGGTGACCCTTAATCAAGACGAGTTTACCATCAAGATTGAGAGCGTGGATATGATGGACGAGGGGCAGTATGTGTGCGCGGTCCAGACTAGCAGTCGACCAAGAACCACCTCGGTGCACGTCCTCGTTCAAGGTAACACACACATTTATATGTATTGCCACTGCTGCTGAGATGTCCAGTGATAGTGCTGGTAAAGCTGCTGTTGCTTTTTGTCCTGCTGCTTCTGTGTCTTGGATTTCCTGTCATCTTAATATTTGAAAAAAGAAAAAAAATACCTGATGATTTTGAGGCCCCTGTGCAGACTAATATCCGTCCTGAGAGATGCGATCACAAGTGAGAGCACGTGGACATTATATCGCTTTGTGAGGACAGTTAACCATTTTAACCAGTCTGAATGACATTGTCAATGTGTTTATTATGTTTTTTTGTGTGTAAAAATATAGGGCCGAGTGAATCAAAGCATTACTGTTTAAATGAGACAAGATTTTAACTACTCTAATCAGGTGTTCCTCAGTGTTAATATTGAGTAGGTGTCCACAAATAGTGAGTCAGCAGACATCAGCTGAAGTGGCGGTCTTGAATGCGATGAATGCAATGTCAGTTATTGGATCTGAAGGCACGTTCAGGACACATTATGGTGTGTTCCCAATTAAAGTTGGAGCCAAGCACTTGCGATGAGGGCTCCCGGGGTGGATGTTAAAACCAGCTCCGAATGGGGACTGAGACGTCTCCGTAATCCTCTAATGAACGTGCCCGGTCCTTTCACCTAAATATGCCACACAGTGTATGCACTACGGTCTTATATTTACACTATGAATGCATCATTCCCACTATATAGGAGTCATATGGTTGTGTTATTCCTGAGCACCAGCACACGAGGGCATAAGTGAACAAACCATAGAGTGAAGACACTTCCTTTGAATCTCTTTTCCTCCTTCATTGCTCCACTGGAGCAGTTACAGGCTAAATGCCTTGCTCAAGGTAAGGGAGGAGAGTTTGCTCTGCTCTCGCTTCGTCAGGCCAGGTTCACGGCGAGCACCAGCAGCGGTACAGAAATGATGTATGGAGCTGTAATAGTGTCCTCATAGAGATGCAGAGGGAAAGCGAGCAGACGCACATGTCTGCAGGCTGAAGAGTGAGACGGCCTGGTGTCGACACGTGGGGTCAACGCAATTCAAATCTAAGCTTTAACCAGCAGCTCAACCTTCCTCTTCATTAGAGAGGGTGACTTACATTATGTTAATGCTAAGGACAGGCTAATGGTGTTTCATTTATTTATTTTTTTTGTCTGAGAACTTGTACTTACAGGGCAATAAGTAATCAGCATTCAGTTTTCTCTTCCCCATATTTAACCTTTTGTGCTTTGCAAGAGGAGCGAGACCCGCCAGTGCCAACACTGGAAGTATGTTCATGTCTGAAATGAGCTAAGAGATAACGCAATTAATAAATCATAATAAAAGACAAAATTATTTCAAAAATGATGTCCTAAATCCTTATTATTATCTTTTTTATTCAACCATGTTGGCAGTATATTATTTATAGCATGTTCGAAAGGGAATCAAACCCCCCAAGATGACTTGTACATGACTGTACATGTTTATAGTGAACATTTCCATTTTAACAGTGACCCGTTCCAATCAGAGACATTGCTATCACACCAGAGGATTGTGGGTAAAGAACTTTAACCCTTAACGTTGTGAATAAAACGGGTGATGTCATTACGCTATTCTTCTACAGGAGCATAAAACATGGTTTTACAATCTTGTACTTTTTGGTGAGGCGACCTTATGGTCTATAGTTTCTTTTAAACTCTCTACGGCTTTTTGGAGACACAGTATAGTGTCCATGCGTTGCTGTTATCCATGTGGACAGTCGATGCTTTATCTCTTATGAATACGTGATGCTCGTTCGATCACTGTAAGTTAAATCACATTTAGTTTACCGCCCCCCCAGTGAGATGTCAGAGGTCATGGTCGACTACAGAGATGACCAGAGTTTTAGTTCAGGCACATCAGTGCCCACATTACTGCGGATGTCCAGCGATTCAGGGATTTGAACCCTTGTTATCCAGCCAAAGGAAGAGCGACCTCTACCGAACCCCTCCTAGGACGTTTTTTTGACACTCAGCAGCCATCTTGACCATGCCTTAAGGGCAGCTGTTTCAGAGCAAGACCAGGCTGCTTTCTAAATGAACGGATGGAGAGCCATAGCTTCCACCCTTTAACTGTCATCGGGACATAAAAATCTACATCTCATTTTTAAAATGCCTTTTCTTAATCACAGGGTGTTGTCTCATGCACACAACAGTCACCAACCTGCTTTAGGGCTCAGTCCAGTGACGCAATTCTCTCAACTCTATTGCTTAGCTGTCGCTCCTCCCACCACAACACTCAAACAAAGACGTTGATGCAATCTTGTCCGTGAACTTGACATACTCCTCTTTAATGCGTTCGCAAGTCTAATTATCGGCTGCAAATTAGTAGAAACTGCGGTTAACCTCACAATAATGAGTTGTGCTCATGCCGTCGGTGACTTTACAGACTTTTTTCTATTCCAAGTGACGCATGTGGTTTAATATCTCTGCCTCTATTTAATTTATACACAACTGTGGCTGTCTGTGATTTGAAATCTAAATCTTATACATCTTATATGTCCCATACTGTATTTCAGCTTCTTGAAATGAAACAACTGTGCGTGTCAAAGGCTTGCAGTGGGTGGCAAAAGCGTTACTGTACTGTATGTCGTACTTAGAAGGGTTTTGTGCATGAAGTGTGGTTTCTCTTTGTCTCCCCACATGCACACAAGCAAGCTGGTTTTGTGGGAGTATATGTTGGGGCTGTGAGATTACTCAAGGAACTATTGTTGGGAAAGGTTCTTTCAAAGTCTTTTATGATATAAAGTTTTGTTGCAGCAAGGGTAAACAAAGTGTTATTTTTTTTCAAATGGCGGTCTACCTACACATTGAGCAAAACGGAGAGATGCATGACCAGCTGGCATCTTGTTGTGTAAATCTATAGCATTCATGCCTCTTGACCAACTCCTGAGGAAACTTCAGCTACTGGATCTTGAAGTGTAAAGTGTAAACACCCTGTGCCGAGTAACAGGACTCAGGACTGTCCTCGTGTCCCAGAGACAACACAGTTGGTTAAGGATGCTGAAAGAACATGAATTCGATACCTAAAGACAAAAGCATTGTCTTTATTGAGCCTCAGCACTGAGAGTCTCAGGTAACTTGATGGGGACATTTGTAAAGGCAACAGGGGTTTAAAATGTGTACAAATATCAAAATAATACTATTATATATCATATACAGTATGTATATATGTATATATATATATATATATATATATATATATCATATAATATTATAATATAATATTTGATCATCTACTCCATCAATAAACCCATTTGCTAGGAGCTACACAAACTCCCCCAACAGACTTTGCAGGCTGTAAATTACATTTAAAATTGTGAATTAGATTCCAACAGATTTCTTTAATCTCTCATGTTATAGCATGGTCATTTTTTGACTTAACCCTCTTATGACCATCAATATAATGAGTCTGTCTGGATTTATATTGATTTTATGGCTGTAGCATTGTCTGGAAATGTTCAATGAGTGAGTGATTCTGCCCCTTTCTGCTCCATTTTCTATCTATGGATTCATTGATTATTAATCAATTAAATCAACTAAATTCATCGCATTATTTAAATTCTCTGATCTTTTAGCTTCTTAAATGTGAATATTTTCTTCTTTCTTTGGTCCAGATAAAAAAAGAATAATTCAAACTGATCTATTTTGGTTTGTGAACAAAACAAGATACATTTGAGAACATAATTTCAAGGTTTTGGAAACACCGATCAATGTTTTCTGGCATTTTCTGGCTGAAAGAAAGTTGGATAAATGAACTGACTGATATGAAAATAATCGTTAGTCGTAGCCCTGCACATTGGCCAACATACATCGGCCATGAAACTCTTGAACATACCTGTAGACGAATTCATGTGCTGCCATGATGCATTAATTAACAAGCAATCGTAATAATTAAAGGTTAGAGTCGAGCTGTCTTCTGGTGCTCTTGTCTTTCGCCGGGTGAATTACCGACTCAACTACAGAAAGGAAAAACCATGAATAAAACAGACTAATGAGGGGTTTGAAGAGCAGCATCCACCAGACTATTTTAATCTGCCTGTAAAGCGAGTTATCTCCGTCTGAAGATCAGACAGACTGGGCAGGTAACACACATATAGACTTGCATGATGGATTTCTTTTACTTCTTTTCAATTTTCATATGAAAATCCTGAATTATTTTTGACATCTCTTAGCTCAAACTAACCAATGGTTCCACAGCAATGACTGTGCTCAAAAAGCATTGTTAAGAAAAAAAAAAAAAAAACTATTCACATGTAGACATTTGTTCTTTGTTGAAGCAAATTTTATCTCCACATTTTTATGAGAAAAAGGGAAAGAAATTGCATTAATATTTGAATGAATTAAAGTACCCTTTGATAGATAGTGTAAAATTCTAGTACCTGCATGGCGGATAATAACAATTTTACAATAGCCGGCTAGTTGACTCGGGGCAGTGCAGCACTCTCTGAGCGCTGATGAAGGGTTACACCTCTATTAAAAGAAAATTTGACATGCTTTATATGAAATTGAGGCCACACAAAACCAATCTAATGGCTTAACATGCACATTCTCAGTTCCTCACAAACAGTTCCGTGTGCACAGGCTTCTGAAACATCTGGGAAAGGTAAAGGAGAAGGCTTTACCCTATGTAGTTGGCGATGTCTTGGCATGAATAATAAAGTTACTTACTTATAGTTAATATTATTTTATATTTTAGGAACACTTTTCCCAAAAACTGTACATATTCTTTTCCAACTGTCATATTTTACATGCATAGCCTTTGCTTTAGTTCCTTTCTAAAGCAAAAGCACTGTTTTGAGATCAGTTCATGACCAGATGTTAGTATTTGTGTAGCTTCTGGTGTGTTTTAACATTGCAACATAGTGTATTTTTTATAGATATTATGATCTAATGAGGATATTTAGGGCTGACTAGTCACTGATTATTGAAACGACTGATTGAGAAATCAAAAAAAAAATGAAGCCCCGTTTCCTCATCAGAAGAAGTCAGCAGTGACGTCACGTTGTTTGCTGTGACCGTGGAGGACACAGACGAGCTAAACTGTCGCCCTGAGCAGACGCTCGCAGCAACACCAAAGCGTCTGAAACGCGACATGTGGATGTGTCTGTTTCTGTACTGTAGATGGCAAAGTAACAAACAAATCTGCTGACTCGAGCTGTAGCGAAGAGCTAAGCAGCGGAGTCGGTGGAGGCATCTGTTGTCACATTTGTCGGAAGCAAGATGAAAAAAAATGTTATTCCGAGCCACAGAAAGATGCACAGGAATTGACAGTTTAAGTCAGTGGTGTCAAACTCACTGCAAGTCAGGGGCCACATCTTAAGTGGGCTGCACAAGTAAAATAATAGCATAATGTTTACCCTTTGTTTTACAATTAACAAAACATATGTTATGCTTAACTACAGAGGTACAAAACATTTAGTCACAAATATCTGTTACTAAAAATGCTAGTATTTCACATTTTGACATGATATATGTCAAGATCTAGAAATTATTCTATTTATGTAGTATTCCTGCAACCCCAAATTAGGAATTACTGTATGTTTAACTACATCATTGTAGTTGATTATCTTCAGTGTAGTGTTAACATTCCTGCTCTGGTTCTGGACAGTGGTCAGGGAAGTGCAGGGGAGATATTATTACCTCCAGGTTAACATTTGACACTTGCTTCTACAGATAGGGGATGAACAGGCGGACTTGCAACACAACACAATTTGAAAATTCATGGATAACAATAATAATTATATTTTTTAGATATTTTAAAAATATCATTTTGATTAAAAAGCTTCTACATACTGATGTAACATAAAAAAAAGACTTTGATAATTACCAGTGCTTAATTTAGAGGTGGTTAAGCACATTTGTTAGATCATTTTTATTCTTGTGAAATGTAATTTAGAATGCCGTTGAGCTGTGTAGAAAATGGAAGTGAAAAGGTTGAAGCATCACCCTTCCCGTGCAAACAGGAGTTATGATTCCCTGTTGCTTGTATTGTAATTAGTATTAATATCCTCACATTCTCACCGTCTTACAGTTCATATTAAATACATCTGAAACGTTGTTTTCCATGTCATGAACAGTCATGTTCTCCCTTGGCCCCTTTTGCACCGCAAATAAATATAACCAATGCTGGCAATTTCGCTGCATGCCTTTGTCAGTCAGAAAGGGTAAACCGGGATTAAGCTGACATCCAGTAAATTATTCATAGAGATTTTGTCTAACAAACAAGTCTGATGAAACTAAAAACAAATTAAAGCAGTGGTGCCACTCATATTCATATGCCTCTTCAGTAGTTGATCACCCTGCAATGTTAAAATAGAGATGCATTCTCATTACTTTGAAACAGAAATGACAAAAGACAGTGTGGGACAGCTCTGTCAATGATAGATATATATTTATATTTAAAAAAAGAAAAGCTCATGCATCAAGGGAAAAAAAATAAATCATTGCTGTTACATGTAGCTGTCACTTAAATACTCAGAATTCTTTTTTTTTTTTTTTACGTCTGAGGCGTCTTCTGATGTGGTTTTTGTGTATATGCGCACACAAAAATACACAAGACGCCACTCATTTATACAGTTTATATTTGTTCTTTGCTTCCTTCAGTCATTTATTCACTGTCTGCTGCTTTATCCTGCACTTGAGGGAATGTGGGGAGCTGGAGCCAATCCCAGCTGACACAGCAAAAGGCAGGGTACACCCTGGACTCTGTGGCGACTTTTCAGTGGTTCTCCTCCCGGTATTTGAAAAAAGTGACAACTTTTGGCTGTGAACACACCCCGTTTTTTGGACTGTGGGAAGAAACCGGAGAACACACAGGGAGAACGTGCAAACTCGACCCTCAGTGGCACCTTCTTGTTGTTTGGCAGCCATTACTCCACCATGTAGTCCCTCCTTTCCTTCTCCAAAATATAATTTGCACAGCAGGCACTGGTAATTATCAAAGAGGTGAACCTAATAGAGTTCATGGCGATGTATTGATCCACAAATAAGTTATTCAAGCGTTGAAGCATGTCTCTTACACTGGTCAAGGATGTCTTCGATATCTTTGAATCACAGCAGCCAATGACAGTCGTTCATTTGCAAAGTTAAAACACAGTCAGGGAATTTATTTATGAAGCCACATCTTGGTGGTATTTCTGTCCTGATTTGTTAAATTTGTTTTTTACAGATATTATCACTGAGGAAGCAAACTGTTACAAATGTATTTTCTACCTTTTTCCCTAAAACAATTCAATCAGAACTTGGGTTCACGACCAACATTACGCCAACGTTAAAATACAGTGGTGTAAATAGACCAAGCCATGTCAGGAAGTAGGACCTACGGGAAATCTGAATACATTCATTCAGGCTGTTGCATTCAGGCTTAATCAGAAAAATTAAGTATGGCGAATATGAAAAATAGCAGGGGAAGACAAAAATACAGCTTAACTGCAAAGGTCTAATTCCCGAGGGGTAATCCATGTTTTCATTACATGTACGGATTTCTGCAACTCCCTGTATTTTGGTATTGACCATGCAGTTGTTGATGCATCGTGTGCAGCTTGTGCAGAGCTGGTGCGCCTTCACATATATAACGCCAATATTGGCCTCGCTCCACTGGCTACCAGTATGTTTTAGGATGGCTGATCCCCCCATCTTACTGTGTATGTCAAACACTATATACACATATTTGCATGCACTGTGTGTTTACCTGTGTGCAGTCTAATCTGTTGCTCTGAATCAGCTGTGTGGCACCTGCGGTTAACGGTTGCTATAAAGCAGGTCTATTAAAAGGAAGGCAAAGTGTGGTCACACAAAACATTGATTTGATTTAATTTTTTCCTTCTGTCGGCTCACCCTGGATTTTGTAAATTGATGAAAAACAAACTTGGTATTATTTTGTGAAAGCATTCATGCTTAACAGCTTTTCTTCACACCGTTGCACAGTCCTGTATCTTAATACAACATTCTTATTAGTCCCTTCGAAAGGTGTGTTATTAACTCAGTCTCACCATAACCTTTTAGTCCGTAGTAGTCATCCTGAAGACGGCATCTCTGAGGAGATTCTTTTTCTCCCTCCATTTAATGAAACTTGTTCTTTGATCGTCCCTTAAGAGAATGAATTTCCGTGACTCTTCTGCATGATCCATAAAGGTAGAAAGGGCGTAACGACTGACAGGTTTAACCTCCTGATTGTAACCATTTGTCTTCACCGCAGCGGTATTCTCAAAGGAGTTGCTCAAACCTGCCCCAAAGAGAGTACTCCTGTGTTATAGATCTATCATTTTCTTGTTCAGAAGCAATTTCCTCTGAACTCACGTGTAATTTTTAAACTATAAGCACTGGAGGAGATTGTTTGACACATCATTTGCATTAATATATTACCCTAAAATTCGTATTAGTTTTTCTTGAAAGGTGATTTTATATACTATATATATATGCTGAATGCTTTAGAAAATAGGTCTCTTTGTTCAGTTCAGGCTGACATAGGAAAGAATGACTTTGGAAATAAAACTTCATTTTTCAGAGGTAGTGTTTTTAGCAGAAGTATATTTTAACTGCTTATCCACATAGATACTTGACCCAGAGAAGCCTTGTCACATAGTTAATTTCAGTTTGCCCAGATATCAGCTCTGCACACAAGAAGTGTAAACTTTTTTTCAACATCATTGCTCCCATAACTCACAGCCACAGCTTATAAGTTCATTTTTGAGCCATTTAAGTTTCAGTTATGACATGTTATCACAGTTGAATATGATATAATAATAAAATGATAAAAATGTCATTTTGGTTGAGAGAAATATTCTAAATCAGGGGTCTCTAACTCAAATGAACTGGAGGCCATTGAGTGTCTTGTAGGGGGGGAATCCATCCACCCTTCCATCTTCTACAGCTTTATCCTCCACATAAGGCTCACGGGGGGGTGCTGTGGCAATCTCAGCTGACATAGGGCGATATGCGGAGCACACCCTGGACAGTCCATCACAGGGCCATATATAGAGACAGACAACCGTCCACTCTCACACCTACGGTCAATTTAGAGTGTCCAATTTGCTTAATCCCCATATTGCATGTTTCAGGACAGTGGGAGGAAACCGGGTCGCGAACCCGGGTCTTCGTGCTAACCACAAGTAGGGAGCCAATCAAGTGGAAAAAAGAATGTTTTGCACAAAAGATATAGGCAATTTATGGAACAATAAATAGTTCATAATATAAATTGTTAGTATTTATAATGCAAAATGAATATACTAATAAAACAAACATACAGAAAAATAACTCATTATAACCTGATATTGGCTGCATGTGACCTCTGTCCGTATATGCTTGCATCTTGATTTTATACCTCTCCCCCTCTTGTTTTTTTTGTTTTTTTTTTGTCTTTTTAATGCCATTGTTCGCTTTCTTCATATTAACAGGAAAAAGATCCGCCTCAGCATATTGTTGAAGTTCTAGGTTACCTTTTATATAGGTAGGCGGGGTTATTTATATAGTACCGTCCAGATTCCAAGTGCTTTACTGAAGCACATGAAGCAAGAAGGGAGAAGAGAATGAATAGATAAAGATTAATAAGCGGTTACATCAGGGGTAGGGAACCTATGGCTCGCGAGCCAGGTGTGGCTCTTTTGATGATTTCATCTGGCTCGCAGATTTCGGCTTTTCAGATAAAACATAAAATATTATCACTTGTTTTAATCCATCCATCGATTTTAGAAGTGGAGGAAACGCAAGTGAATGACATAAATGCAGCACCGTTCTATTCCCTGGCTTTGGATGAGTCAACAGACGTAAGTCATTTGTCGCAGTTCAGTGTGATTGCAAGATATGCTGCTGGTGACACACTGCGCGAAGAAAGTCTTGCTGTTCTGCCAATAAAAGGGTCCACAAGAACCAGAAGTCGCATTAATGGTGAGTATTATAACAACATTATTTAAAAGAATAAATTCAGAGGCTTATTATACTCACATTTAGTTAAATTCAGTCTTAAAATATATTATATGGCTCTCACTGAAATAAATTTGCAAATATTTTGCTTTCATGGCTCTCTGAGTCAAAAAGGTTCCCGACCCCTGGGTTACATTATGTAATTTATTGTGACACAACAGCAAACTATACTGTTTTAGGCCTAATGTAAATGAGCTGACAGCTTCATGTATCAAAAGATATTTTTTTTAGTGGTGGGAGTGAGGACTCCGCTGCTGTTGTGCATGTTTTGCAATAATCTGGCTAAAGCAAATGCAAACTTTTCTTTATCAACTTTTGTATTGCTCACACATACAAAAAACCTCTTTAAGATCGCTCTATGATGATTTAGTGGCTTAAATTGTAGAGTTTAGTCATACATTTCAGGTGAATGCTAACAAGCCGTGCTTGGCCTCTTAAAGCTGAAATTACACATCGATTAGATGAAAAATTAGATGAAACAATATTTCTCCTTATATCTGATGTGAGAACAAATTTTGTTCCGTCGGCCTCATGTACCAGCAGCAGGTTGTTGTCCCTAAGGGCATATTATGTGACCTTAGATCAAATCTGAGCTTTGTAAAAAATGGAGGACAACTTTCTTTCAGACATAAGGGAAATAAAGATGAGATTAGATTAGATTAGATAGAAAACGTATTCATGCCTTTGGGAAGTTCCCTCCGGGTTGCAGTAGTGCAGCAGTGGAAACAGATACGTTAAACGACTGCAAATAACTTAACAATATAAGACACAGGATATCGACACAGAGAGGTAGAAAGACACAAGTGCAATATTAACTTCAAAAATAGAGCAATAGAAATGGATGAGCAAGTAATTGGGCCAGTGTTCAGTCTGTACTGCGTGGACGGTGGACAGGTGTTCCCTCCTTTCTGTCCTAACCCTCTGCTCCCTCCTACGATTGTACACTTTAATGTCACAGGGGACAAAGGAGTTTTTTAGTCTGGTTGTGTTGTGGCGGCCTGTCACCGGCTGCGTGTCCAGCCTGGAGGAGTCCCTCTTTGACATGCCACACCCAACCAGCACACCAGTACATAAAACAAGATGCTGGTGATCACTGACTTTCATTCACTTTGAACATTCACCAATGTAGCTCCTCTAGATCCCTACAGTCTCAACATCAACCCTGTCAATCTGAACTGTTCAGGGGTGTGATCTCGGTCCCTCACCAGACTTCTGTACTCCTCCCAGTTTTCCCCGATACTGCCTGCCCATGATGGCTGTGTCATCAGCAAGCACATGTGCAAATGTGACATGACTCAGAGTTGTAGCCGAAGTCCGAGGGTGACGAAAAGAGGGGCCAATTCAAGTTCCCTGAGGTGCCCCTGTGCCGTTGACCACACTGTCAGATGTGATGTTCTTCAGCCTGACATACTGTGTCATGTCTGTGAGTTAGCTGGTGATCCTGGACACTAGGTATGGCTCCACTCGCATCCTAACCACTTTGTACTGGAGCAAAAGGGGGCTGGATGGTGTTAAAGGGATAGTTTGGGATTTTTGAACATTAAGTTGTATTACACAGACCCCAGGAATGGTGGATGCAATGTTGTTAAATCATTGAACGAGGTTTCCGGTTCGGAGATCTCGTCCCAGAAAATTAGTTCTGAGAGAGAGAGTTTGGGACACATAACTTAACGGGTTTTAAACCACAAATATGCATGCATGACACAACAGTTAGGCACTATTTTCTGGCCCGTATCACTACGCCGTGCAGCCTCGCAAGAGTGAGGGAAAATTAACCAAACAAACACGTCGGACTATGAAACTGATAATGAACCTTGCAGAGAAAATCCATCGGGTTATCTTAATGAAATAGATTACATAGACGAGGAACTGTACTAGAGAGAGAATGATCTGCAGCAGTTTTATTGTTCAAACACGGAGGTCTGTGTCATACAACTTAATGTTCAAAAATCCAAACTATCCCTTTAAGGGCACTCAAGACATCCAGAAATAGAATCCTGACTGTGCCACTCCCTTTTTATCAATGTGCGAGTGAGATCGATACAGGAAGTTGGCGATAGCATCCTCCACTGGAGGAGCTGTTCAAGTTTAATTTATATAGCCTCTCTTTAAACTGACTGGATGTATGCATTGTTGTTTTGATTTCCAGAGAATTAACCCTTTATATTTTACACCAGGAGTGGGCTATGTCGGTGTATTGTGTTTTAAAGGACAAAGTCTATCATTAGTTTTCCTTCACAGTGTGGAATGAAAAGGAAGAGGTGAGAGATTTTCAGCACGTCACGTTGCTAAATCCTGTGCGCTGTGTCTTTCGCACACATTTTTGAGAGGTGTCTAATTTTGCACTGAGACACAATGGTGGTCTGGCGTCTCACACCTGCGAGATACTCCTGTCAGGAACGCTGCTCTCAGATGTGCTGGTCTGCCTTACAATTAAAAGATAACCTGGTGTGTGTGTGTGTGTGGACTTTATTACACCCACTACTGAGTTGCGTATTTATTGAATTTACAATACCCATGGTGTGGTAAACAGCTGAATCATGCATTGATATTGTTGGGGGTTGGGTAGGGGCTGTTATTTTGGAGCTTTTGTGTAAAAGTCACCGCACCTCGCAGAATTGCCTTGGACCAAGTGATGCACAGCCCTAACCCTTGATTCGTGAAGTGACTTGTTGGAAACCAGAGTTGTGAAACATTCCAATAAAATTGCCAATGGTAACTCGGTGTTATACTCTGTGTCTTTTCCCTTCTACCGTGTCCTAATTCCACATAAGTCTGTATGTGGTCAACTTTCCCCATTTTCTTTCACTTGCTCCCTAGAAAGCCTGTGCAAACCACTGAGCTTCATGGTAGCCATGTCATGAATGACAAGTAGTCCCGGTTAACCATTCATTGACTTCATTTTCAGTGCAGTAAGACAGGAATGAACATAGTGTATCCCCCCTCTCTGTGTGCCTGCTGCACTGAAAACTCAGTATCACATCTATCTTTTTGTCAGGAAACAAAGCCATTGAAATTTCAAGTAAACACAATTTCCTTTCATTAATACCTGCGTGGCAAAATATTTATGCGAGTAAATCTCTTGTTTTATATATCCTCTATTTTGTCACTCATAACTTTATATGTGAGAAACTGTTTTGCATTCATGAGTGCGGGAAAGAAGGGGAGATTTTCTTCATTGTCATCATATTTTCCTTCAGTGTACATAGATGAGACACCAGGAACCGCTGAATAATTCCAACTCTACAGATCACTCACAACCATATTATACCAATCCTACAAAAAAGCACATATTCAAGTGTTGAATATTTTAAATGCATTTTAAACTAAAACGTTATGAGAAATAAAAAATAAACAGTAGCAAATGACTAAAAACAGCTGCCATGAACTTACTGGACATCTTGGTGCAACGTACGTTTTGCATCTATGCTGCTTGACAAACAACCTTGGCGCGTTTCCACCAAAATTACTCGGAGATGAACTTTCACTCCATCCAAATTTTCATGAAAAGAAGTACCTACTGGCGACTGGGGACTTTTGGGATTACTAGGAAACACATTTTGCAGCTGTTTAAGTCAGTGTGGCTGCAACCCACCTTTAAATAGGACCTTTAAAACGTGCGGCGGAAACGCAAACCACATAGATTACTGGGATTGACTAAATGCTTTGAGCCTGTGTAGATCCACTGTGATCTGTAAATTGTATTGCACAGGTGTAAATGTTAAACTTAAAGGCTTTTTTCACTGGAAAACAACACAAATAAATAAATCTCGGCCTCTAGACTAAATAAATCTAGGAATAAATCACCCCGTTGGAACTGAAATCTTACATCTTTGTAGATTTACTGAAGGTCTTCCCAGCACAACAGTAAGTGCTTTTAGTGCATGTTAGAAATCCACTTCTGAAAGCACCTGAAATAATACACTTCTCACTCCAAACCATTGTTATGTTGCTTGAAAGCTTTTCTTTCTTTTTTTTTTTAACCAACAAGTGCCCACTGTAAATCTGACCACACGTCATTGTGAGACCGACCCGTGGGTTCTCAGATGGCTCCGAAGGCATTTGCCATTTAATCAACTGTGTTGGTCAGAAAATAGCACACACATTTGTGTGGGCCTCTGAATCATGCGTTGGGCGTAAAATGGAGCCCAGAGAGGCATAAATATGTTAATTGTAGAAGATGATATTATGCCTGCACTATGCTGCAGTTTATTCTCACTTTACCTTAAGGGTGTGCGCAAATAATTCAACCTTGAAATGCAGCTTTTGTCCACTGCTGACATTAATTATGATCGACCATTCTCCTCTTCTCGCCGAGCAAGAAATGTTTTACAATAAAGCAGTTATTGTTTTATGTAGAGACAAGATGTTTCTTGGTTAACCTTTCCTGCCTCCCGTGTCTTTGGATTCACACTTTTCTTTTTTCGTCTATTTTTTCTCTTCACAGTGCCCCCGAAAATCATCAACCTGTCGAGAGATATTGTGGTGAACGAAGGCTCCAACGTCACCCTCATGTGCCAAGCCAACGGTAAACCGGAGCCCTCCATTAGCTGGAAGCTCATCTCCTCCTCAGGTAACTTGTTTGTCTGTAAATAAATACATTACATGATATAATACTTTCCCTTTTCACCTTCCTGTGCTGTCTCCTTTTCTCCGCCTCACTCTCTTTTCCCATCACTCCTGTGTTTATCGCCCCATCTTTGACTTTGTTCGACCCTGGTGGATTTTCTCGCTTCACTTATTTACCCATTACCTGTTTTCGGATCATTACAACGCAATTATTCACAGGAAAATAAATTGGCCCTGTTGTAATTGGACTAATTAATTAGGATAATTGGATGGATGTAAATGTTGTGGAGACACTTTGAATGACGGGATTAATGTAGAGGACATTAAGAGCATTACGCGGAGACAAGCGGGTCCAAAATCAGTGGAGTTGTATCGTATCTGCTCAGAGATGATATTCCATTATTTCCCTCTGAAGCAACAATGAAACCAAGTTTCCGCCTGTGAACCTGCGTGTGTGTCAAAGCCTCACTTAATCAAACGAGACGCCTTCATTGATAATGAACTGCATTTAGAAGCCCAGAACATCTGAGGCTTTCATCTGTGCTGTATATGTTATTATAACAATAGTGGGACTGACTAGGCGATGAACATCGAGAGAAGACAATAACTATTTGTGAAATACTGCACACATTCTAAAGAAGAGAATAAAGAAGCTACTGTCAGTGTTGTTGGACTAGTGTTCCTTCATTTCTTTTAAAGACATAAAGCATCTGACTGCTACCACAGACTGTATGTACTGTTTGCTTGGTGAAGCTAATTAGGAAGTCAGAATATATTTTAATATCATATTAATGACATAAACGGACATCTCCACCAACTGCAAAAAAAGGGCTTAGTTTGAATGGAATTGGGCCAATTTCTCACTTCTCAGTCATTAGTTTGATGTCTGCAGATTATGTTAATTTTGTCAATTATGTTCCCATTTACTGGAAAATGGACAATAAAGCATGACACGTGTGAGTGGACTCCGTGTGATTGACAGCTGTTACGCTCCAGTAGGCGTCTGGATGATAGCAGTTGTTCACTTGCTCATTGAAGTTTTGTGAAGTGTGGTTGCATGAGGCAACGCTGCCTATGTGTGCCAAGAACCTGCATGAGACAGGCAGAGAGTGAGTGGCTTACAAAGCAACACCGACTTCTGGAAAATGCTTATCTGATGGTGAGATAAAGAGCATGCCGGGTGAGTTCCAGGCACCGCACATGCAGCACTGAATCATAAAACAACACCTGAATCATGCCTTCGCAGACGCCCCCCTTTTACACCTGGTATTATAATGCGTTTTCTGTGATCAGATTGCAATCAGATAGCGCCCGACCACTTGCATGTACAGGTGTAAATAAACCTACATGACAACAGATTGTTATCCGATCTTTGGGAGGTGGTCGGTCAACCCACACAGAACTACGTGAGTGGAAATACGTTAGTGGCTCCGAGCACAGCTAACGTAAAGAGCAGTAACAGAACTGCTCAGTCTGAAGTGGACTTCTTACCCTGCAATTGGTATGGCAGCACACAGGATGTGACGCCAGACGCCTGTAGACTCTCCATGTTGACTCGCATCATCAGTCTGCTCCCCACAGCCTCTCACAGTCACATGTGCAGAATTTATTAGTAAGCGAACTCGTCAACACTAAGTGGGATCGCATCCACCTTGCTTGAGGCTGGACAGCGACAGTGTTGTAGCCCACTGTTCCAGCTCCTTTTTCTTTGTTTCTATAGACCGTATGTGTATGCTGGTCATACTACACTTCTGCTTTATTGCCTTTAGACAGGAGGAGAAGCTGCTACATTGAGGTGAGCAGAGAATAGCCGCAGTGATCACTAACCACACTCAGGACTGATACTTCCATAGGCGATACAAGATATCATCGTACATGTAGAAGTCTGCAAATCGTGCCCCAGCCTGCTGAAGAAAAAGTCAGGTTATTACCAAATTCATCAGGATTCATCCACCGGGTGTCACTGATGTCTGTATAAGTTTGATGACAGTTCATCAAAGAGTTCGGTTAATAGTGTTCTGGAGAATTGCACGATCTTACAAGCCAATCTTGTGGTCCTGTGACTCCTTTTAAATACATTCCCCGTCCTGGATGAACATTTATCTTCTTCCCACCAGCATATGACATCCCCAGTTTTAAATCCTGTATGCTGTTTCATAAAGCTTATCTCCCTGTGCCAAAAAAAGGAGCAGCCTGCAACACATAACCAGCTATTTCTGTGAATTGTCCCCTCCACCACGGATAAACCACTAACCACTGCTTCTCCCACTAAGTCCTGGGCTTACGGCATAAAAATGTGAAGACACCTGCTCATTGTGCTGTCACATCAAGACAACAGTGCAATCTTTCACGGCCTCGCCAGAAAAGAAGGGGAAAATAAAGTTCTGCCGAGGTGAAACAGTGTGACCTAGTTTCTCCCGCAGTATTTGTTGTGATTTCAAATTCCCGTACGTGTGCACTATTTTGAAGGGCAGGCATCAAAAGAAACGGCTAATTAGTAAGCATGTTGTTTTTTTCTGGCGCCCCCTCCCCGGCAGCCCACGACAAGTTCAGTGACAACCGTTCTCTTTTATTGATTATGAACAAATGTGACAACGACTGCCTCTGCTCTTTACACAAACGCTCTGTGGAGCCGAGAGATCATCTCAGTTGCCACCATGACCAGTGGGTGACTTTTTCCCGTAGCTCCAAATACTCTATTTTCCTTTTCTTTTCTTTTTTTTCCCCCCTCTCTTCTTGTTCTTACAGCCAGTTTCACTGGAGCTGAACTGATCTGTCGGAACAAGAACCCACAAATTTGAGTCGGCCATGCTTTGACTTAGAGAGATTGGCGGCTCAAACGTTGCTGCCTTTTCTGTCCTTCAGCATGGCAACAACCGCAGCTCATGCTGGGAATGTGCCAATTTAAAGGTGGTGGCGGCCATGGCGCCGAGCCTGCGGTGAGTTATGGTGGAGCGATATTGTAAATCACCGCATGCGAGCGTGTTGGATAATACTGCTAAGTCTAGGTGCAGGGAGTTTCTGCTAAAGGGCATTACTGCTGCCTGACACAGGCAACCTGATTAACTACTGATGTGCTTTGGTGTTAGGGTTCAGCGTGTTATTGATCTCGCTGTGTGATGCATTGTAAAATGTTTGTGCGTGTTATTATTACGTCCTTTTGTATACTCGTACAGCAGCTGTAGGAATGGACTCGGGTGGATCGGGAGGATTGTGTTAATGTCTTGTCTTTATGCCATTCACCCATTCACCTGCACGTTCTTATCACAGCAGGTGTGTTGTGGGTGACTGATGAGCAGCGACTCTGTAGCCTTCTGTGCATTGAAGGGCCATCTTCTCCGCTCATGTTCTCTGACCTGCTCCAGTTTTGTAAAGAATGGGAGATAATTCTTCTATACTTTTCTATAGTGTTTCCTGAGGGCAGTGCTGGCTCAGGAGGTGGAATAGGTTTGTCCACTAATTAGAGGGCAGAAGTTCTCAGCTTTTTTTTTTTATGTCCACAGGCAAGACACTGAGCCCCAAATTGCCCCTGATGGCTATGCCAGCAGTTTGAGTGTAGATGTATAAGAAATAATGAACAGAAAATTCAAAATTTTTGGACTCTGAAGTCTTTATTTGGTCCTTAAGCAAAATGTAAAAATAATAAAATAAACAAGAATAATTTGAATATGTGGGTTTTTTGTTTGTATCTCACAAGAACTCTTCTCCTTGGCTATCTGTAACATCTTTATTCTTTTATTTTACTCTCATCAAATTGAACATCTGGAGGTTCAAATTGCACCTGCACTCCCGGTCAACGCTTTCATCAAATTCCGCATGCAGCGTGTGTCTTTCTTCTCTTTGCCTTACTTTTCACTTTGCCTCTTCCACGCTGATTGCTGATTTGTTGTCCAGGTCGCTGTTGGACCCTCTTCTTCTTCCTCCTCCTCAGTCCTGTGGTCAATACTTTTGTCTTCCTCATAAGAGCTTTCTTCATCATGCTCTGCATTGGGGGTCCAATCCTCATCTATGCCTATCATATGGTGATGCGATAAGTCTCAGCAATGTATGTATCAAATATGATACCCACGGCATTATTTATTAAACCCTATGGCATTTATTATTGGTAGTGCTCAACTAATCTGTCCTTATAACTCGACTATATGTCCATTATTCAGTAAAAACACACTTTCTCCTCTCCGTGTAGGCAGGAGGTTGAGTGAACTTTGACAAAAACTTGTATTTCTCAAGGACCTAATCAATTATCTCAGAAGTGGACCAGGGACCTGCTGGCCTGAGTCTATTGACTTTTCCTTTTTTTATTATTATTGCTGCTGTCAGTAAGGTTTTCGCACTTTTTTGCAAATGAACAGTGCATTAATAGAAAATTCTGTAAAAATAATTGACGACAAGTGGTCTTGCAATACCACGTCATTCAATGCACGTCATTGTGCTGGAATATCTATTACGACGCAAAGTGTCATCATGTCTCACTGCGTGATGACTGTATGAACGCTCGGCCAAAGTTACCCCAAAAAAAACAATGTCTAATTAGGAAAAGCTGTCTAATTAGCGTTTACTCTTGAACAGCCAATCAATAGCGTTGTAATTTTTTATCTTTAATTAGGTGCATAGTGAATTAGCGAGCTAGACAGTGGGGAGAAAAAGGTCTGATAGAGTTGATTGCCGTGCCGCGGCCCAGGGCCTGGGGTAGCACGTTTTTCTGAGGCGTGGGACTGAACCACTTGCCTATCTCTGGGAACTATTGCTGTGAAATCTCATTAACTGAATCCAACAGCTCGTTTCATTGCTGCCTTAACTTCCTGCACTGATGTGAACAACAGAGCTGTTTTTGTTTTTTTTCCCCAGGCCTCATAAAGGTGCAGTCTATTATAATTGCCTATAAATACATTTTGATGTGGGACTTGGAACCTGAGTCACCCACGATCCAAATTACACAGTTATTTTTTTCAGTCCCTCACACTGTGGTGAAAAAGTCAACACAGTGACCAGGCTCATACATGTCGTTATTGTGATAATGTTCCTGAACCAAAATAACATTACATATTTACATGTCTATATAGATGAATATCAACCGAATAGTGTTTTAACTCTTTAACACCGAGCATATCACAAACGCACTTTTCATTACTGTTTTTAGGCAACGGTTTGAATCGGAAAGCTGAGAAGTTGCACGTTTATAGGGTTAGGGTTAGGGTATATGGCATATGGCTATTCAGGTAATTTCATTTGCACTGTTGCAGGATTGCACTAAATCAGCGTCTTTAATACCAGAGAGGAGAGAGTTGGAAGACTGCCTGTGCGTACAGTAGTTTCCATTGTTTGGCCTGTTTTTGGACATTAGGACAGCAACTCAAACAAATGTTTTAAATATGTTTATACTGTTCAAATTTCAAATCTGACAAGCAAAATCTGGTGTTCATGTACTATGTTACAGCAAAGCGTGGCCTATTTAGTATAAATCAGCCTGCTCCCAATAAGGTATCATCATCCTCCTCTTTTCTCACATACTTCAGACACTGGTAAAGTGAAATTAGATTAAAATGTAGCGAGAGTTAAGGTGACTCTTACTATTATTTAATAATTTTTTTGTTATTTGACTCATTTTCAATGCACTCATATACCCTGGAACAGTATTTCTGATTTTACCAGAGGAAGCTTGTGTAGCATCCACAGTTTGAGAACCATGCTTCTAGGGTATGGTAATGGGCAAAAAATATCACTGTATCACAATTAGGGCTGCAGCAATTGATTATTTTCTCGATTATTCGAGTAATCGTTTGGTCCACTGTCAGAAAAATGTTGAAAAATACTGATAATTCTTTCTCAGACTTCGTGATAATGATGTTCTCAAACGTTTTGTTTTGTCCACAAAACAAAATGACTCAGTTTGAATGATTTCTTTGTTCGATGGAGCAAAGAAACCAGAACATATTCACATTTAAGAAGCTGAAAATCAGAAACTGGTTTAAACCCTTTTTAAAAACTGATGAATCGATTGCCTAAATAGTTGACAATTAATTTAGTAATTGATAAACAATCGAATAATTGTTTCAGCTTTAATCACAGTTGCGAACACGCTGTTTTGTTTTGTTTTTTAGCTTGGGCACGGTCTGATTGAACTTTGTAGTGATAATAACAACCTTTGGTCATGTTGAGGCACAAAAGCACCTGGTTAGGTCTAGGAAAAGATTGTGACTTTTTACAGTCCTCACCAAAATATCGTAAATAATCTGCAACAAATTTGCTCTAGAACTTGGATCTACTGCTTTCTCATGAACAGTGTTCACACTTCGACCAACCCGTCCTCCTTCCAGTACCAATGTTTGGCAATACTTATGGATCCACATTACATTAGAAACGTTGATTATAACACATCTACTGGGAGACCAGTTTGTCAAAATGATGTTAACTAAGTAACATGTCTGTTATATGTTTATATAATATTCTCGATATGAATACTGTATTATTCATTTTATACAAAAAACTAAATTAAAATAACACATATAGCGTCTATAGGTGGTCTTACATAAGACCTTTTGGGGAATGTGTGATGAATGTGAACTATAAGCACCTATAATTATAATGGGTGCCACAGTGACTTACCATCCCTGGTCTGATATCAGTGGTTTAATTTAAATCATTCTCTCTCTCGCTCATCTTTCATGTTTTTTCATGGTGTGTGCCGTCCAATAAAGTAAAAGCCTTAAAACTAATCTTTTACACAACCACTTCAGATCGCAGACCCTGATCTCTACTGTGCATGTGTGCCCTGAGATAGCTGCTAGAGCGAGCGTGCGTGCGTGCGTGCACGTCTGAGCTTTTATGCAACACCAACCTCATTGAGGATCCGAATAATGTAAAACAAGCTATTTTTCCGAGCGGCAGACCGCGCTCTAAGACATCCTCTATTCCGTGCTCATCTCTCCATTCTCTGTGATCAAAATAAATGCAGTGACGGCTTGCTTTATGTTTATCTGCTTTTTGTCTCCTTATTTATTCACAGGCACCAGTACACAACAACTCAACGACGTTTATTGGCTTTCATTTTCAGTGCGGAATGATAAATGTGAATACTGGTGTCATCTTGGGAAGCTGTCTTTGATTCTCCCCGTATGAGACACGAGTGGCAACTGATGTGAATCTGAATTCTTAATTTGGCCACTTCCATATTGACATTTTGTAAAAAGTGAGTTCACAGATGTCACCTGGAACTAGGCACCTACAGACAACGACAGATGTCTGTAACACTGCTATCCACTCATATGTGTTGTACTTAATAATTGCAAATTACTAATTAGAGATAATTATAGTATACAGGCGTCAGCCTATTCCTTTTTTCGTTATTGGCACGTTTGTGTTAAATAGCAGTACATGGCTTTATGTTTACTTTTGATATGAATGTAACTGTAAACATTCATATCATTCACATTATGAACAATTTACTAAGTTGACATCATGTGCTATTGAAGAAAAGTGGTTAAGACTCTTCAGGAAAATAGAGGAGTCGCCCCCTGGTGTTTTTTCTTTTTAGTATAGTCTTACCTCCTCTTTAGCTTTAACAAACTTGGCAGTCTCAGTTTTCTCTCCTCAGTTGTTTACTTGCAGCTCAATTCCAGTTGTTATTCTTTGGTCCAGTGTTCAGCTGAAGACTTTATTAATGAAGTCTTATAAAATACACGTGCTGCACTTAATAATTACAAATTGCTAATGAGAAATAATTAAAGGATAGGCAAAAAATAAGCCACACACATCAGCCTATTCCTTTTTCCATTATTGGCACGTTCATGTTAAATGGTCTTTTCTTTTTTAAATGAACATAGATTAATTCATATAATGAATCATTTACTAAGTTGACACCATGTGCTGTTGAAGAAAAGTGGTTGAGACTGTTGACTCTTCAGGAAAATATTTACTGACATTAAATCAAGAGAGGAGTTGGCTTATTTTTCTGTAGACCTTCATTCAAATGATGATGATGATGATGAAAAAAGTGCCTCATTGTTATTTCATTTTTTTCTCACCTCATTTGTTTACTTGAAGCTTAATTCCAGTTGTTATACTTTGGTTGGTCATCATGTCCTTGTCAGTTTCATGACCGGTGTTCAGTTGAAGACTTTATTCAAGGAGTCTTATAAAATACACAATTGTCACTGTGCTCAGAGAGAGAGAGAGAGAGAGGGAAAGAGAGAAAGCACCAGAGCAGAAAATGTCCCAGTACTTGCAGAAGTCCAAACCTATGTTCCAGTACCTCCCTGCTGCAGAGAAACTCTGCTCCAGCCCGGGGCCATTGTGTGCATGCCCTGCTATTTCAAGCACTCTGGGGTGTTAAAAAAGACTGGAAAAAAAAATAAATAAAGATTCTGGGTGTGTGTGTGTGTGTGTGTGTGTGTGTGTGTGTGTGCGTGTGTGCGCGCGCGCGCATGTCTGTGTGTGAGGACTGATGATTTCACACTGAGGCAGGGGGCTCTCACACAGCCGTGACCCATCTCCCCCCCTCACCTTTGATAGATAGATGGCTTTAGGGGGCTTGTGGTGGATCAGAAGTGATCCGTAGTGTCTTCCACAGACCGTGCAGCCTGACTGCAAAGTTTATCAGCCTAGGTGGTCGGCCGACACCCACACAGTGCACAGCAGCATGCACAAGACTGAATTCTACCTTGGGAGAGAACAATGGACGCTATTCAGATGGCTTGGTTGTCAAGGAAATTTAATTAGAAGTTATTGGAGTCTGGGTTTTTTTTTTAATAAGGGGATGTATTATAAAAAATTAACATGTGTGCCATTGTTCATATCACTCCTGTTCTGGCGGCCTGTTGAAACCAGAGCAGGCTTCAAGGTGCTGTTACTTACTTATAAATAGTAAATGGGATGGATGGCACCTTCTTATTTGTGTGATATTATTATAGTTATTGTTCAGAGATATACAGTAGTGCAAACGTGTCTTAAAACTGTATATATATACTGTACATTTGCACATTTTTAAGAAGAGACAATTTGTCAACTTCTTAGTTGACCATGTAGCTTTTTAGATGTCTGAGATGTTTGAGAGGATGTCTGGAAACATCTACTTACCTGAATTAACAACCTTGTTGGGGTCTAAACGTACCACTTCTATTGATGGACCATGAACACAAAGAGCCCAGAGGGCGATGGGTCGCTGTAGGAAAGAATAAAACCCACCCCATTCCAAATCATCATTGGTAACCTCGTCTCGTAACCTGCCTTTTCAATTCTGCAAGGAATAATATTCTTCTCAATCAAAAGTACATCACTTGAGACTCCTGTTTTTCAAAAATGAAAAACAGCAAACACCTTGCGGTCAGATTTAGAAACGGATACAGGTGTGATGTCTTCAATGTCACAACTTTCATCCTTTTTTGGGGGGGGGGGTACAATTTGTATTATTTCATTTTTTTTTTTTTACTAATTCATTAATGCCGCGTGGGAGATTTAGAAACCTGCTACCTCCATCTGCTTTCCCGTAGTTAACAGATGCTAACCCTTAAAAAAAAAAATAATAATAATAATGCAAATGCAGCTTCTCGTGTTTGTTTTGTTTTTTTATGACACAAGACTCCAGTGATTTATCGACCGGTCTTGTGCTATTTCACAAACTAAAACAGAAGTAACGAAATACCTTACCTAAGGGTGAGTGTATTCTTCTGCAGTTAACAGTTTAAAACAATTATTTGTCTGAACTTCAAATAGTGTATCCCTCTCTCTCACACGCAGCCCCTTCCTCTATACTGTAACCTAGATACAAAAGCACTTTTGGACAGAGAGATTAGAGGCAGCCATGCTTTTCAAATTCTTTGTACTCTCATAAGTATGCATGCTATTGCCGGGTCATATCTAAGCCGTACTGTCACAACACATTCTCTTTGCCGGCAAACCCTCTTCAATAGACATAGAGCTGTGCCTTATTGTAATGTGTAGAACCCCAAGACATAGTGTGAAGCTATGGTTCCTTTTTTTTTGCTCGTCCCTTTTATGTATTTTCCTTCGAGAAGGATAATACTTCAAAGGCAGCCTGGCACATTTTGAAAATTCCACACGCCAGAGGGTAACAATCGGTGAAAAAATAGCTATCGTGTTGCTCGGCTGTGGCAAAAGAGGCACAGATTAAAGCTTAATTTGTACGACTAACTTAAAGAGTCATGTGCGTCAGTCAGTCAGACTGGGTTGTGAGTGAGCCACATTTTCATTTTGAGAGACCTCTTGTCTATTGAACCATGCACGTGTTGCTGCAAAATAGACAGTGAAAATGATATTGAATCTCCACTAAATTCAGCATCTGCATCCGTCACATATATCACAAAAACAATCCTGTTCCGGTTTCAAAGTGAAAGCACTGTCGTGTCTCAGCTCCCTGATTCCGTTCCCCTTTTTTTCTGTTTCAACAAAGATTTATTGTTAAATATTTGCAGGATGCAATGACAGGACGTGTGGTTTTTATTACTGAGAAGTCCTGGCCGTTAGGGAGTATAGAAGCGTCGATTATTATTTATAAAGGCAAACCCTCAGCAGAAGCTCCACAGCAGACTGTGCCAGACACAACCAATCAGTGCTGCAGCCATCACACACCGCAAATACATCCAGTGTGAAACCGGCACAGGTCCACTTATCTTATCAGGAGCCAGAACTCCACAGTCCTCCCTGTCCGTGAGGTAACGGTTTCTTCCCCACCGCAACATAGAACGTGTCGCTTCATCTTTTAACACATTTCACTCCAACTAGCTTTCACCCGAGACAATAGTTGTATAGCATCTCCGTTCCCACTCTCCCGCGTGTGTGCCTCTGTTTCTGTTAACAGCTCCGAGCCTGTTATTCTGCTATGATTCCTTCTTCTCCCCTAAGTTTGGTTTTATCCATTTAAATCCTACCTTATCACATTCCCTTGCCCCCCTACTTGAAAGCCTATATCCCTCAAGCATCTAGTCTCCTGTCATTTTTTTTTTCACTCCACAGATGCCCCCCCCCCTTGCCCCTCACACAAATATATCTCTCTTTTTTTAATTTTCTACCCCATGTTCTTCTTTGCCCTGAGTTTGAGGATGGTATTTCAGGGACATAGCAAGGATACATATTCCTGCTCTGGCCTCTCCTGAGATTTCCTCTACTCTCTTTGCATTTTTCTCCTCACTAACTTTCTGTGTGCGGTCTCCCTGGTGTCCTGCCATGTCACCTTAGTAGCAGTGCAGGACACATCGCTATCTCACTAAAGACTTGCTCACAAATTCAGCAATCTCCGACAAAGGCTCGAAAATGACTTCAAGCCATCTCCTCCTCCACCTCCTCCTCGACTCGTAGAGTTCCAGAAAATACTTTGCGCCTGGATTGAAAATTGAACAAAACGTAAAATATCAGCAGTAACGCTGTCATCTTATTTTCTTGTTCTCTGTGAACACATGGCCAATAAAATGGGGGAAAATGCTATAATGAGGAGTTCTTTGTGCATTTCTCACATCTCGGATAGTGACGGGCTGAAGTGCCCTGTGAACTCGGTATTCCTGCCGTGACAACGTTTGTTCTCGCTTACGCGCAGGTAGAGAAGATTCTTTGGCATATTCTAGTAGTCTGCTTTCACTGGCTTCACGTACACAGCACATGAAGAGGCTCAGCATGGTGGCCACAGTAAGACCAACCAACAACGTACAGCAACAAACACTTCAGCCACACTGGGATCTAACACCAGAAAGGGGGTCTTAAAGCGACAGTTATGGCCCTTTTCCACTATGGTCCCAGCTCGCCTCGACTCGCATCACCGCGGCACGGTTTAGATTGATTTTCCATTACAAAAATAGTACCAACTCAACGTGGGCAAAGTCATCACTGCACAGCAGCAGCAACACACACAGTAACTTGAAAAGCAGTTGTTTTCAGTGTCACTGAATCATTAGAATCAAAGCTATTTGTTCAGCGTGGGTTCTCTCCGGGTTCTCCGGCTTCCTCCCACAGTCCAAAAACATGCAATGTGGGGATTAGGTGAATTGGACACTCTAAATTGACCATAGGAGTGAGTGTGAGAGTGAATGGTTGTTTGTCTCTATCTGTGTGTGGCCCTGCGATGGACTGGCGAACTGTCCAGGGTGTACCCCGCCTATCGCCCGATGTAGCTGAGCGCCCCCCGCGACCCTCTGGTGGAGGATAAAGCGGTAGATAATGACTGACTTCCTCCATGACCAGAGCTGTCTGGATAATTTCCAACTAAGCCCATGTGAGAGTGAGAAAGAGTCCTGCCTCTTGCATATTCAAGTAAATCCACCGTTCCTCACCTGCACGTCCCACACATCATCCTTCTGATGGGAATGCGCCTCAGCATTCAGAGTACCTACCCATTTGGAAGACAAGGGGGGGGGAACCAAAATGTGATTTACACAGGGTTGAGAGAAAATGTGTTGCAGCCTCATTCACTTCATGGCGCCGGTCCTGGATGATGGCGAAGGTGGTGGAGCATTGTGTGCACTAGGAGAAAACAATATGATCATGATAAGGCGTATGTTTGACAGTGAGCCTCGGAGCAAATGCACATAAAAACATTGGCACATTGTTTGTCATGAAGGCTCTTTTGACAGTTCAATCAAAACTTGGTTCACTAAAACTCTCATTTGGTGTTTACAGTGTATGGGCAGGCAAAGGGTTTAATTAATCATCTTGAGCTTTACATTATGGTATTGTGTTTAATAAAAAGCACACTTTGCTGTTATCGCCGTCATCCGACACACTACAGCACTCTTTTGAAAACCCGTCAGGCGTCAGCGGTGACAAGATTATGTTATTTATATCCACAATACCGGGCTCTACATTGCTAAACATGCATGAGACTTATGGCGTCGCTACAGCTGTCATCAAGTTTGTTGCGTTTTCATCCATTAATTATGGAGAAACGTTGATTCCACGCGTCAATCCCGAGGACAGCTGTTTGTGCTGCTCGCGGCCATAAAAACCGAGAGGCTTGATGTGAGTATTCTGAGAACGGGCGTCAGCTGACAGCCTTGTCTTGATTAACTCTCCTCAGAGGATTACAGCGTCTCTTTAACTGACACTGTGGTCTCTCTTGGCAAAATGCTGCCTCTCCTGAGAAGAAAAGGGAGTGAAGATAGTAGAACCTGTACAAGTCCTCCTGATACTCCTCGTCAGGGTGTCATTGAGGGTTTCTCTCCATAACAACCTTCCCAGGTGCAATTCAGCAATATGCCTAAATCCAGCAAAGTGAAACCATGTGCAATATATTACTGTCACCTAGCAGCATCTTGGGAGGAGACTTGAAGTCAATTATGTCTTTTGTTCTTTACTTTGAGTGCTGTATTAAGTGACTCTGTCAAGTGTATCAGATTGATAGAAGAAGAAGTAGTAGTAGCTGGGCCCCCTCCCCTCCCCTCCCTCCTTCCCTCCCCCTTCTCACATTCTCTGCGGTTGTCCTCGCACACTCGCAAAGGCTTGAGAGACGCACAAAGACGACGTAGAGTATGAAAGTCACAACAAGATGAGTGAGGGCAGAACAAAGCGCTAATCACCGGCGCAGTGTAACATCCTCAGAGAAATGTCAGTTAGCTCAAGAAGCCATCTTTGTAACCGTTGAAGGAAACAAGAGGGGGCTCGTCGCAGTTGGACACAGAGTCGGGGCACATGTCGCGATATTTACCAGTGTAAGTTTTGACATGTGCAGATGTGTGAAAATCTTCCTGTCGTGATGGCGACAAGACTTAACGAGGTCTGTGACTGATGTTGCTTAGATCATTGGAGTCTGTGTTGTATTGAGAGCCAAAAATACACCCTTTTTTTTCATCTAATGTTCAAGCTCATGTTTCTAAACCACAGATGTGTGCACCAACATGACTGTTTCAACTGATTGTGGCACTTTGGTATCAATGGTGGAATTATGGTTATGAATGAGGTTATGTTTTGGCTCAGGGAGTACTGTGCCTTTGGTGTAGGCACAAAAACACCTGATTGGGGGAAGATCATGCATGGTTTATCATCATCAGCTATATAATCGTGTTTGGCTGATTCTTCATATTAACCCGATAAAATTATTAAAATCAACTGCAACACAAGTCGGAACATTCAGTATTGTGCAAAAGTCTTTGGCCACCATTAGATTTTGTTATTTTAGCAATGCTATAATGATCATACAGTATAATTATTTCTTTTCCACTTCACTGGAGCACATCCAGAAAATACGGGAAACTTGTTTTGGTAGCAGTTTAGCAGTTTTAAAAGTTTGGAAAACAAGGTTAAAGTGTCACGCTGGCTCTCTTAAAGCCGAGGTGGAACCCTGAGTAATGTCACTGTTAAAACCTGTGTTTGTTATTTGCATTACATACACATGTTGTATGGTATTAGTTGAACTCATTGACAGCTTGCTAATATATAAGATCTTTCAGTCAGATAATTTTAGTGAAAAGCCAATGATCACAGAATTTGACAGACATGAAAACAACAAAGTTGGAATTGCCCCAAGCACAGTACTGTAAATCCCATTTGGATCCAGGTTTCTAATTACAAGTTTGTCGGAATAGTAGTGCATCAAAAAAAAATGTTTTGGAAGACACAAATAACAAATAATGAATAAAGAGTGCTGCAATGGAACTGGCAGCAATCAAATAATTATAATTATGGCAAATGTCCATAATCAACACCTTCCTCCTTCCTCTGCCGTGCACCTGCATGACAATGACTTTCCCAGAGGTCACGCAGCTTGGTAGGCAGAGTGTGAAACCATCAATCAGGATCCACAGCTGTTGAGTCATTGCATTAACTCCGAATGACCACCTCCATTCTGTGTGTGTGTGTGTGTGTGTGTGTGTGTGTGTGTGTGTGTGTGTGTGTGTGCGTGCGCTGCGTGTGTGTGTGCGTGTGTGTTTCACAGGGGACCTGGTATCAGATGACGAGTACCTGGAAATCCCATCCATCTCCAGACAGAGAGCGGGGACGTACGAATGCACAGCTATCAATGACATCGACGCAGATGTTCAGACGGTGGACATCACCGTCAACTGTGAGTCCACTGCTGAATTTATGGAATTGTATGCCAACATTTATTACCATTAGTCAATAAGAGAATTCAATACTTAACTTGAATATGTAGGCTGTGGGAAATCAGTGATTTCTTTTCACGACCATTTAACCCTCGGGCTTAATTTACTACCCCCCCTTAAGTCATTAGTTTTTATACAAACTGTTATAAAAACATTACAGATTCATATTTTTTCCTGCAAAAATATCTTAAATCAGTCGTGAATATTATGTCAAAGATTAGCCAAAATATTGACTTTGATGCATAATTAGTTTTTCCGTAGCAACAGATTTAAAATCTACTACCATCTTAAGTCACAAAAGATGAAGATATCCACTTCCAAAAACTGCTATAAAAATAGTACAGATTAATGTTTTTTTCTGCTTTTTAACGTCCTGATCAAAACTATAACAACATATTGAATAATTAAAGGGATTTGATCCCTTAAAATGCCAGTTTGATTACACAATGCAAATATTTAGTTTTATGAAAAAACACCCAGGCTCACACTTATATTAACATCAAGTAATCAAACTGAAATTTTAAGGATTAAAAATCCTCAAAATGATTTAATATTTGGTAGTTTAGACTTTCAAATTTCCAAAATTGGTCAAGAGAGAAACTTTCTTAAAAAAATTGTGCCTAATGCGCTAACACAGCCAAAGTCATGGCCAGATCAAGAGGAAAGAATTGGCCAAAATGGACAAAAATCTCCATAATGAAGGGTAATTAGGGTTATCAGTCATTAATAATAATACATATTGTGATAAATGATAACATTTACATATTAAAGTAAGTAATATAATGTAAATAATTAAATAAACTTGATTATTAGTTGTGCAATCAGGCAGTATCTGTTTTTTGAATTTGAAATTCAAATGGATCAACTCCAAGTGCAGGAAGCTTTTCTTTGAGGAAATGTGGGATGAGTTCAAATTCAGTCTACCTCAGCATGAGCTCCTGTCATTTAAACGGTTAGCTTCAATAATTGTTTTTCCGCAGAGAACCACTGTTTAATTTCTCGAGCAAAACGCTGCCTTTATTCAAAAGAGAAATTGTCTTGATGCATTTTTAGTTTCTAAGACAGACGGCTGTACTTTATTCATCCCAAAAGTGGGAAACATTAATTACAGCAGCATGGTATCAGGCCTTTACAAAATAAGGAATAAAAATATCAGCACGCATTGAGTGATTTGATTTGATTTGAAGTAAAAGCAGAGATCAGCGAGAAACCAGTACAGACCCAACACAATCAGGACCGATATACAAAGATGATAGATGTCATTGTAAAGGTATTAAGTAGTAAGCAATGAGATGGATTTGAATAATAAATAAATGGATGAATAAATTCACGGCAAAGTGAATGAAAGAGAGGTCATCGAGGAAGGTTAATGACTTTAATGTCAGGCACTCAAGGACCTTAATAAAATATATAACAGAGAAATATGAGACTTTCTATATTTAGGTTTAGACTCGGCTTTGTTCAAACAGTCGAGACAGAAAATGTATCTATGATTAATAAGCCACGGAGACTTTGCTGCGGGAGAGGGAGAAAGAATTGTATCCCATTAAAAAAGTTAATTTCATCTCATTGTGTCCTGACACCGTGCAATCTCACCGGTTTGATAAATACTGTACATAATTTGACCTCATAATTCCTGTTAACTTGTGGTCATGGAGCAGATCACACAAGGGAGGAGGAACAAAAAGAGCATTTTCCTTATTTCCTTGACTCGACTAGTGCTGCCTTGTTGTCCTGATCACACGATGCGATGTGACGTCTGTGTGTGTACAGATGCTCCGACTGTGTTAGAGGGCAGAGATGTCGGCGTGACCCTTGGCCAGAGAGGAGTGCTGGAGTGTGAGGCTGATGCAGTGCCCGAGGCGGACTTTGAGTGGTACAAAGACGACAGAAGGTAACCACTTCTACGCGGGCATTTTGTGCAGTCGAGCTACTGACGATTATTGATCGGCTGCCACTCACGCGGACACCAAAGATGATAAAACAGACATGACGAAGAGAAATCATAATTTACTTTTTTTTCCCTCCCTTTCCAGGATTTCCAACGGCTTCGACGGCATGGAGATTGTGAACACCCCGTCACTTTCGAAGCTGACGTTTTTTAACGTGTCTGACAGCGACTACGGCAACTACACCTGTGTTGCGATCAACAAACTGGGCAGCTCGAACACAAGCTTCCTCCTGTATGGTGAGCACATCTGCTACATCTGTTACGGAAAAACATAATTCACTACTTTGTCTGCCAAGTATCCGATTGTGCAGATCAATTATTCTAGGGAATTATATATGAATAATTAAAACAACACACAGAGCGAATCTGGGCCTCGCACATTCTGTGTTAAGCGAAATGTATGACGCTTTTCTTTAGATGGTGTCTAATTAAATTCGATTCATCTGGCTGAGCTGGCCGATTCCCTACTGGTTCCCTACTTAAGATGTAGGAATGGAAATGGTTTGGCATATTTTAGAAACACACACATATATAGATAAATGTTACAGCATTTTTTTCTCTTTCATACAGGAGCAGCTGCACCCACACACACACGTATTACAAGCTTTTGCACACAGTGTAGCACCATATCAACATATGTTCTAACAATTATGTTCCCACACAACGAGACTGCAAAGGCCACCTGGATAAGGCTTAGAAAAGATCATGCTTGAAAACATACCGGGATGTCCTCATTATAAATCCGTGTATCATTCGTTGAAAAAAGTGGATAATGACTCGTTTTGTTCCAATTACCGATATTGTGCTCAAATGAAAAATGAAAAAAGAAGCAAGGCGTTTCCCGTTTGTTCCACTTTAGATGTTTCCGTCTACCACGCGGTACGCAACCCGAAAGTTGCGTAATCAGAAGTGACCTGTGACAGGGGAGCTTCACACGGGAGGGTCACTCTGAAACCCGGAAGACATGACCACGGAGAAAATGTCGTCTGTCATAAGTTAGAAAGATATTCACTGATTTTAACTTCCACGATTAATAACATTTAAATGACTAAGCCGTCACTTGGCTTTCCGTGGTCATCAGCCGCTCCTAAATGTGAGGTGCCGATATTCTCTCTTCTATATCAATTCTTCTCAAACGGCCCAAACCAAGCTGTCCTATTTCCGGTTTTCAAAATAAAGTTCTATCGAAAGCGGACACAATGTACTGGTTTCAGAATTACCCTCTTACTCACGGCAAAAAAGCATACAACTGAAAGAAACGGGAAACGCTCGTTATCCGGTTTTTTTTTGTTTTATTTCATTGGAGCACAATATCGGAAATTGGAAAGAATGAGTCATTATCATTAATGAACAAGCGTATGATACACGGATTATAATAGTGTAATAACATTGTTCCACTGTGTTAAAACAAGCTACGTCACAGCATGAAAACACACCGGGACGTCAAAGTCGTTTGGTCTCGACCCGCTTTGGAACTGTGATCCGCTGCTTGGACGTGGACGTCTCTGTCTTGCTCATTCCCTTACACACCATCCCCTCCTAACACTTGTGAACTAAAGCGTCAAAAACAAGTGCAATTTTGACGAAAATGTGTTTCTAATGCAAGATCATTTGTTTAGCTGTGTGGGGAACATCATTTAAGGGATACAGAGTGGGTATATTACACATTAAAAAAGGTTGAATTTCAGAATAAAATAGCACAAACATTAATGACATCAGTGTTAAAGCAAACTAGTAATCTAGTTTTTCAGCAGACTACACTGCTATTTCGTGCCAAAGGCCATTCAGATTTCACTAAAAACATACAGCCTTTCATATGGTCACTTCATCAATGTTAGGTGAGAATTAAAACAGGTTATTGACACACACTCGACTCTCTTTTGCATGTAACTGCCCAGCAGCAGTTGTCACGCCTTTCACTTTCCAGTGTTGCCAGTGATGTGTTACAGTTCCGTTTCCGACATATTGCTCTGTTTCATTTGTTTCCCCCCGTGTAGTGGTAATTGAACCCACTAGCTCAACGCTATTGCAAGGTTAGTATTCCTCACCAGCATGCACTTCAGCTTCGAAAGTATTAACTGCATGCTGGGACGCGGCAAACATTACCATTTTCACAAACTGGAAGTTGGGATGCAGTGTCACTCTTATTTGTCTCCCCTTTATTTGATGAGGAGGAGACAAATTATTGCTTGGCTCATATCAGAACTGTGCCGCTTTAATGAGTCTTTTTCTTTTCCTGTTACATTTATGAATTGATTTGTTAGCCCCGTGGTGTGGTCACATTTGTATCTTTTGTGAAAATGGTCAATGTTGCCTGTGGTACTAATCATGTTTCATCTGTGTCCAATGCAAACCTAACTGCCTCTCTGTGTTTGACATTGGCCTCATTCTGATTTTTGCATGCTCCTTTTTTCACACTGTAAGTATTAACTGTCTCACGCCGTCGCCATTTGTGCTCGTGTTGGTGGATTTCATTAGTACGTGTGAAAGCAAACACCGAAAGCTGCAGAAACTCTCTGCAGGACGACGTGTTTCCCCCGTATCTGCCTGTGTAGATCGTAGATAGTAGATCTGTGGTGTAGATTATTCGTGTCAGTGTCTGTAGAACTACCCTTAAAATGTCTAGAACAAAGCGAAGCTCACCTCTCGTATCATTGAGCGTGTCCTTGTCAGTTCTGGCTCCAAACGCCACGTAAACAAACTCACGCCATTAACAGCACAGAAATGTATTAATGTGCTTTGATTGTGTCTGTGAGTGAATGTCATTATTCTAATTAGCCATATGCAGGATTAGGGATAATCCACTGTGACAGAGTAATTGGATAGATGCCCCAAAGGAAACTGTGGTGAACTTGTGGAAATCCAAAGGAAATGAGTGTTCGCTGTGTGACAAGCTTCAAAGTAAAAAGTTCAAATTTGTCCTCAATCCAGAGACAATGCGTTCACTTACAAGGAACGTGCCTCATCCCTGGGAAAAATTGTGTTATTAAATGTTCACTGTTGTGTGTTCAAATGTGTTTGCCTCATGAACATGATAAATGGAAACATTTGAACGCATAATAAGCGGTTCTGGCAGTACTTAAATTCAACAGCCACTCACTCCTCAGTACATTATTACTCTTGTATAAAATTATGAAGTATTTGTTAACCATTTTAATAGAAGTAAAAAGGCTAAGCTATGCATTACTTGAAAGTCCAAGCTGCAGAGTGTAACTTTTATATACAGCTACATTTTTAAAGAGAGACAGCAGCAAACTTTAGGGTTCTCTGAAAAAAACAATTGAAATGAATGTTTAAAGAGAAAAGTTGGGTTGGGATCAAAATCACGTTGATCAAAATGAACAAACGAACGAACTGGAACTTGATAATTGTGTAAAATTGAAACAAGGAAATGCTGTAATAGTGTTTTTACCTTCAGTGTGTATAATATGTACAGTGTAAACGGAAATGGACTATATTGCCGCGCAAATAAATATTTGTTTCGGGATTACACTCGCAAAATCCACATGGGACTGAGAGAGAAAAAAGCTCCAGTGTTAATCAGAAAGTGTTCTGCCTTTCAGACAGTTCCTCCACTCATCACCGCTCACGGCTCCCGGAGACACTGAGCTTCACTGGAAGAGACAATTTTGCTGCATTTTTCCGTTTTCAACGTCTCATACAAGCTGAGCCTTTGCTGGTTTTAATGCGCCGTGCAGCTATGGCAATGAATGAGCAGAACTTTGTCATATGGTTCATCGCGTTACAGCGACCTTTTAGTCATGAAATGTAAACACAGCAGTACATATTTGACAATTTGTTTCATTTTAGAGGAAGCAGAGCTCCTCTTGCCGTCATGGAGCTACTAGTCATACTTTCTGAAAGCTCCACAGGCTCACCTGCAGATGTTACACTCTGGGGCTTTGAATCGAAGAAAAATAAACACTTTACTACTCCAATATGTATTCAGTAATACTAATGTTTAACTGTATTTGCCAAAACATGAACAGTAACATACATTTGCTGACTCCCAGCTTCAGTTGACGAAAGCAAAATGTGCAAGTCAAGGTGCCATTTGAAGAAAATCCTCTCTTTATAGACCGGGTCTGGGTTTTAAGAATGCCCCGGTGACGGAGAGATTACATTTCAAATGCTGAGCTCTGCCCAGTTTTAATCTGTTTAAACTTCACTCATAGCATTTGATGTTGGAGACCGCATCATTTTGATGGTCACACTCAAATACAGGTGCTAAGTTCACCTCCTGCCTCCAGCTGGAAGCCTTTACTGTAGCCTCTGTATCATTGTCATTTGATGTGAATCCTAACAAAGACTGTTTCATGTCTGTGGGTTTACCACAGTGGAAACCAGCCGTGAATACACATCCACTCTCAGCCACATCTGCTTTGAAACCATCAATTCACAGCTTTATGCTCAGTAATGAAAGTGTCAAAGATTCAGAAAAAGAATAAGTCTGACGTTTACAAAACCAGATGTGACTCGTTTAAGATATACAATAGATATGTTCTGTTATTGAACTAATGGATCGAGCTTGACGGTGATTGGACAAATGAGGCAAAGTCTTCACTTCCGGGGAAACTCAGCTTCTCTCTGAGTCAATTGAGCAGTGGGCGGGAACAGACGCTGGGCTTCTGCATGATGATTGGAGGAACTGTCTGAAAGGCGGGAGCAGTTTTTTGATTGACAGTGTTGCAGAAACGTACACGACAGCGGAGCCTTTACTGCCTCAGTCCCGTGTGGATTTTGCGAATGAAGTCTGTAGGCGAATAGCTGGTCGTTGCGTGTTATTTGCTTAGCGATATAGGCCATTTTGTACATATCCATGTATATTTCCTTGTTCTAGTTGTTCGTTTGCAGAAGTTATGTAAGAATTTAAATATAAATAATTGGGCCAGAAATGAGCTTCCCCCATTTCAAAGACCAGCATAACATAAATTGACAAACAACAAAGTATCTAGGGTAGAACCTTGAGGTGCCCCATGTCACAGTGCTGCCTCAATTTAGCATCAAAATTACTTAAGGTTTAGGATTATCTTCAGTGGAAATAATGATGATAAAAGTAGATTCACTTAATCTACAGACTTGTGCACAGTGATGCAACTGCAACTACTAATTATGTTGAAAATAGAGTGTGAAGCGGTCACCTCACAAGGATTACATCATTTTCATTTGCTATCAGTCTCAGCCGAACATTAATTGGTAGAACAAACACAAAGGGAAATTAAATCCTTAATTGTTAAAGTGTATTTTTCTTCCTTGCTCGTTCCATGCTGTCAGGACCGAGAGCAGTTCAGGACGGCAGCGGCGGCGCAATGGGAGTGCACTCACACACCTGGATCCTCTTCATAGTGTTTCTGCCACTGCTGCTTCGATTTTGAAGAGAATTTGATTTGAGTGTGTGTGTGTGTGTGTGTGTGTGCGCGCGTGTGTGTGTGCGTGCGTGTTCGCGCATGCACGTGAGTTTGTCTGTTTTTTTTGTTTTATCATAATAATATGATGCACAGTGGGTGCATGAGGTACCAAGTTATGATAATGATATAGAGATTAAGTACATAACATGTTTCTGATTCTTTCTTCTGTTCGTTTTGCTTGTTTGGATTTGTCCGTTTTAGTTTTTAAAGGATGTAACAGGTGTTTCATGAATTGAGTTTGATACGTTATTTTTCTTTTCCTTTCTCTCTAAATTATATTATTCTTGATTGTCTGTTTTTCTTGGGGGGGGGGGTGATTTTTAAAATGAGGCATATGCTATTCAAACTGGATTTTTCTTAACTTTTAACCACATTGCATATTCATCCCAACTCTGAGAAAAAAAAAAATTACAGCACGTATGAGAGGTGAATGTTAAATACCTCAAAGTCAAAGTGAGACAGTGGAACAGAAGGGATTGAGGCTACCCTGAGGCTGAAAGCCTGGTATTATCATATTTTAATGTATAATAATTATCATTCTGTCTGGATGTTGAAAAGCAAAATTGTTTTTGACCCTCAAGTATTTTTGTTCTCTGCATTCCCGTGATATACTTGCAGTTGTAACATGCTAATATTTCAGGTTTATTTTTATTTCATTTCTCCAGGTTTGTTTTAATATTAAAATGTTTGAGAAGGGAAAATATGAAGCTGTAATTATTTAGGACAAAATACCATAGTTTAATGTCTTTGTTATATATATTTTTTTTTTCTTTCTCTACCAGTACAGTTGTACACAATAATGTTGTCAAGAATAATTATGTCATAACGAAGTAATTAATTAGGAGGAAGAGTCGACGTGTGCGACTTAAGTAATGCAAATTTACAAATGCTGTTGCTACTTCTTTGAATATCATGCAATTTTTACACACTTACTTGAGAAAAGGCTTCTTGTTCATGTTTCAACGCAGCAGTGGAAGGTCAGGGACCACTCGGTACAAACCATGTCAACAGAAATGAAACAACTCTGCATGTATTTAGGCACCAGTGACCCCAAAGACTGATGAAGTTTATACAGCACCATGCATCTTACACGTCTGTTTTTTCATCTCCTTTTTTCTGTCATTTTACAAGGAAAGTTGCGTTTGGCTCTAATCTGGGCGCCAATAATCTAAAATTATCGATACCTTTAAACCAAAATGTACAGTGTGTAGGTCTTGACCGTGAAACATCTCCATGACCAGGACCATTCCAGCTTTTTCTAGAGAAGAAAGAAAAACAAACAACCATTGCAGTCGTACAGTATAGTATGTGAGCTGATCGCAATAACCTTGATTGATCGGACGTCGAAGCGAAAAAAAAAGGCTACAGCTGCTCTTACCGCTTGATGTAAAGCTTGCATTATGAGGGAAAAAAACCACACACACACAAAAAACCAACCAGGATATCCGAGGAAACCTCTCAGTTTTATATGATAGAGGCCGTAAAAACAACAAAACCTCCGTTTCCTTATTTCGTTGTGACCGTGAGGATTTTATGCAACAATCGGTAACTCTCTCACAACACAACAGAAAGAGATAAAAAAAACAAACAAACAAAAAAAACAGCATGCTTGTGTTGGTGAGTGATTCACACCATTTGCCAGACAGCACTCACGCCCCCTGCCAACTATAGCGTGTCTGCCATGGAAGAGGGATCCTTTCAGTGTGGCTCTTACTGAGGTCTCCTCCATTTCTTTTTCCCCCCTTGTTGTTAAAAGGTTGGATTTCTTAGTTGAACCAAGGCTCAAAGGATGTCACTATGTGTACAGATTGTAAAGCCCAGTGAGGGAAAACTGTGATTTGTGAATTTGGGCTTGGTAAGAAACATTTATTTGAACTTGTTGGGCGACACTTTTCCTGTCCAAATCCAACCCAAACCTGACAGTTTGTTTTTTTTTGTCTATGTGAGACCAACCTGAGCCCCTAACGTGCAACTGTTACCATGGCGACAGCGTGTATACCCTGTTTACGGACACATGTGGTGTAAATTATCACGAACGATTGAAAAAAAAAAACAGCAAAGCGAGTTAAGTGATCTCTGTCCTGTTCACGTCCTTATATCATCTTTCAAAGGGAAAAGTCTCCACTAGTTTCTTCTGACGTCTGACATGTGCACGATTAACAGCAACTGGGCCCGTCGGTGTGGAAAATGAAAAGAGCCAATATCCAAATCAAAAAGGAATTGATCAGGGTAATCGCGAGCCCAATCCGATTGGCTCATCGTGCTTTCTTTTCACACACAAGACAAAGAGAGACAGACACTGCAGATGGTCATTCATCTCCAGCACAGGGATGTTTGGATATGACGTGGTAATTACGCCGTCCCGGCTTAGAGGATATCTTTGACTGATCTCCTCGTCTCTTTCGCCCCGGCCCTTTTTGTCACGCGATTTAACCGTGTTTGCGATTGTCTGACCACACTCTGCGGACGCCTGTTGTCGCGGTATCTGTCGTTAAATGGCACGGCCACGTTATCGCCACATGTTACAAACTCTGGGTGTACGGTACTTTTCTTGCGTACATTTCCCCTTGTGTAGAGTCTTTACATTTTTATTTTTACTACCTCGGAGCAGTTCAGCAGCGTGATTAACTACCACTTTAAAGTAACTGAGATATGGTGGTGACGGTGCTTCTTCTCCACTGTTATGACAGCGTAACCCATGATTTACCACACAGTTTCAGTCACTGTAAGTGTATAGCTGCTCTCCACAGGTTCTCTGAACGGGCACTGTAGGCAGCAGAATATTGAATATGCAGTTTATTGCATTGTCCTAAGATATTTTTTGTCTTTTTTCTTATTTTCAATGCAATTAAGATTCATTTGTAGTTTCAAGCACACGAGTACGGAGAGCAAAACATTTAAGTATGGATTTGTATGAACCAGCAGGGCTGCTGGCTAAATATAACATGTTTTGCATTTGTAGACTCCCATGGATATCAAGTGGGGTTTTTTTCATACAGAACCAGGGATGTGAAGATGGTCGTATAAGCCGACTGATTTCACCTAACAATCCACTCAATAACAGCTCTGCCACATGGTCACTATGGCAGCGATTGAGAATTGGGACCGACTTCAAACTGAAACTGAGCACATTAATATTCCACAATTTAGACACATCATTAAAAATGAACCCCCGCCACAGTCGGAACCAAAATAACAATGTTGTTTATCGAATGTGATGGGTTGTGTGGTCGTAGACGAGAGCGGTGGGGTGCTGAGCAGAAGAGGCAGTTTGAGAGGCAGAGAGCAGCGCGGTCTGATCTGCGATCTGAGCGTGACATCCTCTGCCTGTGCAGTGGAGATGGAGAACAGTCAGCACCTGTCAGATCGCTGCGGGAAATCCCTGCCTGATCACATTTCCCCGAAAGTTCTGGCCTTATCATCTTCATTTTCCTTGATCTGAAATCCCTGCTGTTGCATACATGTAAAAAGACAAGGCACGTGGGGGGAAATCTTGAAATCCAGTGCTTCTTTAAAGTCTGTATAGCGTTAATTCATCAGAGATGCGTTCTGAAACACAGTGCATGTATTAAAACTATATATATATATCTGACCAGTGATTCTCTGGCCTACAATCAGCCTACAGCTTGCTACAGCCAACTATGCCTTAGTCTCTCCATGGATTTCATCTTTGGACATAATAATTAACAGATTTTTGTTGCCGTTACCGATCGACAATTCCGCAACAATCTTGTGAAAGCACTCGCGTAGTCTCAGGTTCCAGCCTTGGACAAATCTGGCTTGTGATGAGGGGAAACTGTGACCAATCACGGAGCAGTTATGACAAAGTGCGCGCGTCTCTTGGGACGGCTACAGTATGTGGTCATGTCCTCATGAAAGAGTCACTATTCCAGCGTGGATATAAACTGCCTACTTTGACAAGCATCCATAAAAAAAGGGACAATAAACACAAAAATGTCAATGTAAAATGTCTCTGTACTGTATGTGCTTATCAGGACAGAGAGCTGTGATCCACAAATATTAGTATTGTAAAGTCCTGCCGATCAACCATTTTCTACTGCAGCTTTAAAACTGAAGTAGTACGTGACACCCACCCTCAAACGATAGTATATAATACGTCTTATTTCCATGAGTAAAAGACAACTTCCTTAACTGGAACTAATCTGTCATCCTACTCGTGCTACACTTTTTCCGTGCGGGATTGTGAAAGTCAGCCCCTGTGTCGTCGCATTAGAACAAAAATGCAAATGCTCTCTTATCCCACGACGTTTGACTTTTAAAAAGGACGCGGCTGCACTTCCAATTCAAGCGAAACTTATAATGATATAAAAAAAAACAAAAAAAACAGCTATGCGAGGAGAGAATGTCTGAAAATACACAAGTCTGATATTTCTGATACGGCGCCCGCAGTTTAGCTCTGAGGTCGCACTGAGGGGGCCCCCGAATGCACTTAAACCATCCTTTTTCCATCTGAATCACAGCCATGAATGCTTCTATTTGGGCACTGCATATTTATGTTGATATGACCAATTCCACTGTCTGCACAGGAATTGCAGGGCACACTCCTTCTCTCGGCCCAATCAAAAAAACAGTGGCGGGCTGATTTGTGAGCGAAAAAGCGGGGCTACGGATATATTTCTTTTCTTTGTGTCCATATGTGCGAGGCAAGAGAGCAGTCTTTGGAGGAGAATTTGATACAATTTCTTTCAGAAGAAAAAAAAAAAGACTGAGCTTGTGTTGCACCTACCAGATAACAAGTATTATTAATTTTAGGTGTTGTGACGTTTGTGTGATTTGCATTGCAGTCTGGAAGAGATGAATTTTTGTGGTTGTGAACTTTGGCCGGACATGAGTAATCAAACCTTTTCTTGTCTCAGCTGCCAGGGGATAATCACAGCAGACGCATGACTTAGTCTCACCTGATGGCAGTCATTTTGGATGATTCACAAAAATGTAAAAAAAAAACAAAACCTGCCCTTTTCCTGGCAACAAGTTCACAGAGACTCTCTTCGACGGGACTGTTCACAAGCGGGGGGGGGGGACACGTCATTCGACTCCCTGCATTGTAAAGGATTGTGGATTCATGTGTATTTTCTTGATGAAAAAGTGTGTGCTCATATTTAAGACTGATAATATTAAAATGTTGTATCTTAACATTGTGTTTGTCGTGTTTATTTGTTTCCATTTTTTTTTTTAAATCAGACTCAGGTGACTCACATGGGCATTTTTTTATTTTATTTTTTATTTTGAAATTAAAAAGATGTTTGCTCAATATGCTATTTACCCAGGGTGCCTTTCTCTAATGTTTCTAACTTGAGTCAATTCCCCTCCAATGTGTTGTTCTGCTTTATGGATTTGAATTTGCACAATTCCTCCTGGTTTGTGCTTCGGGTTTGACCAATCGTGAGCAGGCTTTTGGTCAATCTTATTCAGATTCATGTTGATTGTGATCATTCAAAAAACTTGCAAATTGTGGGGGAAAAACAGTCAACAACAAGCAGACTGACGACAGCTCACAGCGCACAGGCTGGTATAATATGTTACCAGAGTGTCTTATATCTAATGCTATATTGGTCTATATTTGATGGGGGGGGGGGCCTAAAACCCAATACCCCCCATAGATGGCATCTACGGTATCAGATGTTCTGCCATGCTCGCTCTGCCAACAGACTTTTCAAAGGTGCAGCAGAGGTCCTTAGTGCCACATATCCGGTAACAAGGCAAACCTATTGATTTCCATCTTCCTCAGAAGCCCTGACCTTGGACTGGGCTCATTGTGGTCTCTGTACACCGTTACCAACAGCACCTTACAGCAGTTCACTAAATGACACCTCTGTATTTGAAGTCGAGTGTGTTTTAAGATTCTGATACATGAATTATGTAGAAACCTCAGCAGGGGGGCCTTGCTATGATGCTCTGAATGTTTTCTCTTCCTCCACTATAAATGTTAATTGCATGCTTTAGATAAATCCCCCCAAAAAAAACCTTTCCTAAATACATTTATTTATATTATTTTGGGTTCTACTTGGGATGCTTGTGACCTGGAGCATTGCTTTGTAATGTGTACAGTATTACAAGTTTTTTTTGTGTTCTTTTTTTTAAGGAAGTGGGGTTGGGAGTGCTCTACTCCAGCCTCAACAAATATTTAATTCATGCAAACAGCTGCTCTCCTCAGCTGAGAGTTGGGGCTCCATACACCGGAGACCAGGGAATGCAGTGACACTGTTCCGGAGATAAAAGGTTGGTTTTTTTTTTCCTTAGCTTCATTTTAAAAGCCAGTGTCCCAAAAATCACAGCTAACTTATCCCAACCACTGTGCAGCAGCTTATTACAGCCCAGTCACTTTTATTGTTAAACAAACTCCGCCAGCTGTAGGATGCATATTATGATGGAAGCCCCGGAGGACATAACATGGAATTTATAGCTGAATTAGGAGAAGGTATAGTGTATATATCTGTGAAATTGGAGACTGGAGACCAAAACTTTGAAGAATTGTTCATGTAAGGGTCTAAAAATAAAAAAGAAATGTGCTAAAAACTTCTGTTATATTATCGTTAACTTGTTATTCCCTGGCCCCCCCGTGGGACCTGGGGCTGTCATAGCACATGCCAACAAACAAACACGTCGTAAAAGCCATGTCTTAACTTTTATAAACGCAGACATGCTGCACTTACCCACAGACAGATCAGAAACTCAACTAAAAGTATTTGTATGATTACCAAACACAGTTAAAACACCAATCAATCAAACCAGCAGGTGTAGTAAACACTGTTAACAGTGTAAACATTGATAAATGTCACCCGAGATTTGGCCTGATCGTGATTCACTGACCCGGCAGCAAAATAAAACAACTCAAATAAAACAAAAACAGAAATGTTCCTATTACCTTTGCTGTTTATCAGAAGAACTGATATCCACCGGAATAAAACTGAGGAATAATTAATACAAGCATGACGCTCCCTCCATTATGAATCATTAACTTGTGTGTGTAAAAGTGTGTCAAAATGAACTGCTTTTTGTTTTTGCATTTGTTTTTTCAGTCACCTAACCTTCAAAATGATAATGAGGAAAAGGGGATTTAAGAGGCTTGTCTTGCCCATGGACACTGGAGAAGACACCATCTTCAAGTTAAAGAGCTGAAAAATGAGAGGTAAGACGTTTTGAGCTTTACTCTGTCGCTGCTTGTGAATCTATTAAGACACATTTTAAGTTCAGAGCACACCCCTTTTCCTGACAGAGGACATCTCTGTTTCTTTATATTTCTGCTTGTTAAATGTTTTCCAGAACCTACTTTACTGGACTTGTAATCTTTCCTTGAACTGCTTTCTTACTTTATTGAACTCAGTTAGCTGCTAAAAGAGTGACCTGACTGACGTGTCTCTGCACAGTGAGTGGGCTGTTAGTTGGTGGGCCAAAGTCATACGTTATGTCCACAAATTCATTTGACATAAGCCTCACCTTGTTTTTAAGAACCGAAAACTTCACGCCCCAATTTAGTTTGAAAGCTCAGGGGTTGTGTATTAGTCATATTAGTATTAGTTGGTTGTCAGTCCAAGAAGAAATATCCTACATTTCCCTTTCACCTTTGCCCTTCCCCATTCCTGCAAAAAAAACATCTGCTTCTTGTTTACACCTGCCTGAAACACAGTTTGAAAACCATTTTTACCTGCGGGACAGTATTTCAGATAAGCCGCTAAACTGCTCGTCGAGGCACTATGCTGACACATGGAAATCTATTAATATGATACATTTGTAATTGCATGCATAAACAAAACACAGTACATGTGTGAATAAAAAAAATTACATTTGACAACGCATTTAGTGAGAAAAAAAACCAAAATACTTTTCTTACACCTGTGTGCCAGTTACAGCCAGCAGGTATTCTGTTCTCAGGATGTCTCTGGAAAATAGTCTGAGTATCTGAGGAACAAAGTCAGCTAATTTCTTTCACTTTGGTACAGACATCCACTTGAAGAGTAAATTAGAGTCAAAAATAGACCAGATAGATTTTGCTAGTCAAAAGTAAGATATTAAAGTGCCTGATTAAGTCAACATGTGCCTGTTATATGAGTCAGGATCTAAAGGGTTTGATGTCATTTATATGGCTGTCATGTGATCTATATTTAAGAACTCCCATACTGATTTGACTTGCTTTAAAGTGAGTGAATTTTACCTAGTTTTCATGACTAGGACTCATTAGCAAATACCATGAATATCTTCATTATGTAACCTGGTTAAAATATTATAAATATATTGTTAAATAGGTTTAGCTTTATCACAGACAGGGTTAAAATGTCATTTAATTAAACAGTAAAATTGTATCGCGTAATACATAGGTTTAAAATCGGACAAATGTCATAAAGGAGAAAACGTTAAAAATGTGTTTTACTTTGAAGAGTTCATTGCAGTAGAAGGAAGTATGGTTTAGGATGGAGAGTAATACTGCTCATTCATTGGTGCGTTAGAAGAGATTACTTTTGATTACTTTTTACACCTTGAGCTTCACCGGACACAGGAGGACACTTCAGAGGCTCAAGTGCGGATACTGTATGTGCCTTCCTGCCATTCAAGTTGACCTTGAATGAAGTATTTTCAGGTGTATGAGGTGTAAAGTGTGCTTAAAAGGGTTAAGTAAACATTAGTAAGCATATGGGACATAAGAAATAATCCTTCCCTGATTAATATAGGGATAAGTGGGCTACAATTATATATTCCATGACAGTCTATCAAGATCCCGTTGAGATAGCAAACTTATAAAAACGGGAAAAAGTTTATTGAATGTGCCTGCAAATGTTTATTGTCACACAATTTCATTGTCCACCAAAGTTCTTCATTGAGTTTGGGGTAAAAGAAAAAAACAAAAATAACAAACAAACTCTGTGCATTCATTACCACACATAAACAGAAAGATAGAATAACCACACTCATTCTCCCAGCAGACGTACAGTAAATGCTAACCGTCAAGCAGTACTATATTAATGTTGCATAGCGCCCACTTAGAGACCTGTGATAGACATTAAAGCACAGGAGAAATGCCTTCCTGTCTACCTTCTCCTCCCTCATGCTGTCCTCACCATATTTCTGCCTAATTAATGTCAAAATGGAGTAAAGACAATTACGGATCTGTCTCCAGCAGTTCTACAGTCTTCTTTCCACTCTCCCCATTTCCAGTCTCATTGAGGCGAGCAGACTGTCTTAATGGCTGGTAAACAACGTTTGATTGGCCTGATTGTCTCCCCGGACTGTGAGTGCACTGTAGCTAAGAACCGAGGCGGAATGACTTGTGTGCTTATCACAACCAAAGAGAATAACATCTGTGCCGAGAAGAGCCAGACTGCAGCCTCCTTCATGCAAATTCAGATGAAACAGCATTTTCCAGTTAGATGTTGGTGCGTTGCCACATTTTACTAACTGATGAAGTGCTGCTTGTAGTGCCGTCGATATCTAATGATGAATTATAGAAATGCAGACAATTTAGGGTTGTGAAGAAGCCATTTAAATAGCTTAATTAAAAGACCTATAAACAACTTTCTACAGGGAACTTTGTCAAATTATTGTGGCAAAAATAGTCGACTAATTTGCCAAGAAGGGCTCAATAATTAATCCTCCCGTAATCTCTCAGCTATTGGCCAAATAAACTCAGACTCGAATAACAAAACCGACATTAGATTTTTTTTTGTGACCCACACTTCATGGTGGCATTTTGCCCTTTAATTTCTAGATCTGTTTCTGGGCTTTCAGTTCGTGTTCATTAGTGTTTTGCTCCAGCCCAAGTTTTCAGCCAGGGTTAATGTCAAGGTCAACAACTTTAAAGCAAATTCCCCCTGCTTTAATGCGGGTCAGCTGTGTGTGTGTGTGTGTTCAGGAAGATGTTTTATTATGAATTGTTTTCGGAAAGCCCCCAAAATATCTAAGATGCTGACTTTTGTCTGACTGCTGCTGCCATGAGCATCCCTATGGAATTAGATGTGTATCAATATTGTATTTTATTGTTTGTTAATGAATGTTTTTGTTCTTTGCACCATGGTTTTTTGTTGGCGATTGTGACCATGGGCAGGCCGTAGGAAGCTGCCTGCTGATTGGCTACTGAGTTTTTGAGTGACAGCTCAATGGACTGGAAGTAGTGCCGAGCTTGGAGTTGCTGTCCGTCTGGAACTCGATCCCCAAGTTTTCTCCGTCGACATTTGACAAAATAATTGTAAGTCTCTAACATTTATAGTCTGACAAACGTTAGATCAGTGTTTCCCAGCCCTGGTCCTCGGGGAACACTGCCCTGCATGTTTTAGATGTTGCCCTGCTCCATCACACCTGATTCAAATGGTCAGCTCGTCATCAAGCGCTGCAGAAGCCTGATAACGAGCTGTTATCAGGTGTTAGATAGTTAAAAATGATCTGTTCCAGACGGACAGCAACTCCAAGCCCAACAAATCAAACAATAAAATACAATATTTTTGAATGCTTGAATCGGTATATATATATATATATATATATATATATATATCAGTCATTTTATATCAGTCCTTCAGCACAGTCTAAATAAATCAAGTGATCTGAGGGAGAACCTCTGCACCTCCGTCCTTAGGGAACCAATCACAGGACATTTTAGAGTAGGGGTCTCTAACTCAAATGACCCTGGGGCGACTAAATGTCCAGTCTGGTTAAGTGGGAAAAAAAAGGTATCTGTTTGACAGTGGATGGGCTATATAAGCTTGTTACAATATTTTAAAAGTGTTTATTTTGAAATGGAACGATATAAAGTTGACATTTACGATGCAAACTGAATCTGTAGAAATACTTCATACCACGTCTTGAGCTTGAGACCTCTGGTTTAGAGAGAGGGCACTGCTGCATGTACACATGCCCTTCAGAATGAAGGCCACTATTCCAGCAATTGTAACATGCCTACACTGTGAAGCAATCTTAAGACTTAAAGAGACTTGGACAATAAATTCATGTTTATGTTATGTTGTTTGGTCAAATTATGATGATTGAATTGTCAATACAATAACAAAACAAGTATATATTAAAGTAAATAATCTGAATACATGTTTAGCCAGCAGGCAGAACACAAAAGTGGAGATCCAGACAGAGTTGTCTGATAGAACATTCAGTCTCACCCTTTCTCTCTCTTATATAATTGGAGAAAGACATTTCTGCTTTTTCATTTTTTTTATTTTTTTGGTCCATGAAAATAAAAATCTGATATTTGTGTGTTGCCTCAGGGCAACAATATGTTCCAAGTGTACCAAAAGTACAAATATATGCATTAGAAATGCATGTTTGTGCAGATTATTAGCTAAATCAATGTTTCTCTTTTCAAAAAAGCGTACTGATTCATATTCCACTCAGGAAGCAGCTGCTAGTGGGTGTGAAACAGAAGTTGGTGGTATGCAATGCAGGGTGTTTGCCACCTCCGTCTTCACCTTTTATCCTAATCGTATCTCACAAAAATACATTCCCTACTGAACTGTTTTTTTTCCCCGGGTTTTGACATGTAACGGTAGTGATGCTTATCATTTGATGCAAAATACTTGAGGAGGGTTTGGAAGTTTCAGACCAGGTTGTGACTAAACAATGTGCTTGTGGTCGTCTGTTTTTGTATGGAGAGGATGTTGCAGTGCCTTGAGGGAAAAAAAACATGATCTTTTTAAAAAGTTGCATTTTGTGCACATTCACAGACAGGAAATGTTATCATCATCATCATTAAAAAAAACAATATTTTGTTGATATGTAGCCTTATATTTAGAAATGAAAGACTTAATGAAACATAATAAAGTTTTGTTATTATGTGGGGAAATATTCAGTTTGTAGAAGACTGTGTTGCTTAACATAATATAAAAGTTCCAGCAACAGAAATGTTCTTGTCCATTGCCTGTAAGTTATATGATTGTATTTTCCCATCATTATGTATCCAAACACACCTGAGATCGTCCTAATCATTAGCATGATTTTTGCACAAACAAAAATGATCTAACTGCATAATTTTGTCTGGATGCAACAAATAAATGTTTTTTTTTGTGTTAAACTTACTTATTTTCCATTTGTATACATATTTTATGTTTGTGGATTTATATAGTTTACACAATGTTATTAAAACAAACAAACAAACTGTGTGTTAGGTGATGGGATTTTTGGTTTCTTGTCTTCACAACTCAGTTTTGCACTGTATCTAAATTCATGATTTCACACAGTTCACTTTTTTTAAATTGAACTGCATATTTTGTTCTCTCTCACTTTCTCTTAGAAGGAAGTTACTTTGTTCAGAGACATCACGTGTCATCTTTACTTCTGTGAATGTTTAAGATTGAGTAGACTTCAAGAGTATCTGGGGGTGGCTAATTACCAAGGAATAATGAATGTCACTGATTATGGTAAATTATACAATTAACAGAAACGTCAACTCCTGCAACGTGAGAGTCAAACAGTGTTAACTTTTTTGAGCTGGAATTAGATCTGATTGTCAGAGAATTATCACATGTCTGTGATGATGATTGCTACATTTATTTAATAAGGAAAATGATGCAGGTGGCATAATTTAAACCTCTTTTGTATATACACCTACATTTATACATACATGACATTGACTATATCACAGCTGCCTAGACTTGTCTCTCTCTTTTCTTTCACCCCAACCTACCAAGGCAGATGGCTGCAAATCTTTTAGTCTGGTTCAGTCTGAGCTTTTTTTCTTCTCACCACTCGTGAAATGTTGGGTTTCCTTTTCTGTTATTTCTGTATTTATAGTTTAATGTCTATGCCTGACTATGAAACGATCCTTGCGAAAATGCCATATAAAATTTCATTTCATTTGATGTTTGTGCAGGTGATGCTGCCTCAGGACTGGCCACCTGGAATACACCTGCCTATAAAACAGCCCAGCTGCAGATCAACTCCCCCTTTCCCCCGCTCATCCCGTTTCAAAGAAGCCTGTGCTTGTTGGTATGTGTTTGCAGAGTGTAATCCCAGAAAGATTTGTACCATGATTGTCTAGACTAGCGTTGGTGAATGTTTATTTTAAGCATCTGGGAACCGACTGAGCCAATTGTGTATTCAGTGAGCTCTCCGTTGTGTAGTTTTCTGAAAGATTTGGATAAAATGGTTCCAGAAGTGACAGAGATTCATAGCATGAATCAAACACAGATTATTATTATTATTATTTCTTTTTATCACAGTTTTATGAGAACATGTGTTATGTGTTTATGAAGATGTTTCATAATTACTCATGCCGAAGAAAAGACAAGTAAAAAAAAATTATTTACCATGTTAACCATGTCAACCTAAATACCCTTTATATTGAAAATACCTGATGTGATGATTATGTTGTTTTTACACAGTATCCTGTATATATGTGTACATATATATAAGTGTAGTGTTTATCTACATTTATTTCTTTTTACATTGTGTGTTCGAATAGTTGTAACCTTGTCCTGTCAAGGACACCATTGCAAAAGAGATTTTTCAATCTCAGTTTTATTCTTGGTGAAATAAATGAAAAGAACTGCTACGAGTTCAGGGTGAAACATGCCTGTCTATGCAAGAAAGGAAATTATGTTAAAAATGCTAATACAGGTACATATATCTTATGTAAATGATCGAGGCCTGTCACGAACAACACAAAAACAAACGGGTAAATACTGATTGCCGTCTCCAGTCTTGACGACCAGTCAAAATACTTTCATGACAAGTTTCATTCACCCTTTGACATCTTTCACACACTGAAGACACAGCTGTCAGGATCAATTAGAGGTTCAATTTCTTACCCCGAGAAAACTTCAGGAAGGACACCGGAGGAGGGGATGGATCGAACCCACAGCCCTTACAGCTTCAATGTCAATGACACGCTCTACCTCCAGAGCGTCCTTGCCATTCCGCAGAAAGCAGTGCTGTGTTTCAGTGGGAATCAATGAAAAATATAGGTAAAAAAAAGAAACCCTCACACGATGAAGAGCTGTACAGCCTCTGGACTTACTTCTCATGGAACTTTGTTTATTTGAAATGAACTGGACGTCAAGTGAAAGCACAGAAGACCAATACAAAGAAAAGAAAAGATAAGACACCTGAAACCTGGGCCAACCCATCAAGCTCCATTGGTCCCCAACAGGCTGCTCACACAATATGCTTCATTCAGTGTAAAGTGAAGAGACACAGCAAGCTGGATCGGCTGGATCAGCCTCACAAAGTAGCTGTTCTCATTCTGTGCTTGCGAACCTTTTCATTTCTTCTTTTAACATGCAAGTGTAAAAACTTGATTTTGCACAGCCGACAGCAGAGGCACCAAAAATGGAGACTTTGATTCTTTCAATGAGGGGGGAAAAAAAAGTCAGACACACACACATTGGTTCATCATGTTGACACTCTGAGGCAGTGCGTTGTCTTTGTAGCGAGACATGCGAGAACAATGAGGCGTCTTCCGAGAGGTCCCTCCCACTGAAATATGATTAATGGGGCTGACAGGCGTCAACCTTCACAATCCTCACTGCTTTCATCCAATGCCAGTGAAATTGCTTTGAGCACGTCTAAGAAAATGGTGACATTTTGCCAGTGTAAATCCAAAAAAGTAATTCCACCAGCTGTTTTCTGTGTGCGTGTATGGCAGAGAACGACGACCCTCTGGGCCAAATTTGCTGCAGTGACACAAGAACAAAAGGAAAAGGAAAAGTGCATGTATACACGGGTACACAAATGCAAGTCTAGGGGTTTTAATGGCATCGGGTTGAGATTTCTTTGAGCAGGGAGGAGAAACAAATATGGCGTTAAGGCATAATTATGTAAAAATGAACATCTGAATGCATGGAGCCGAGATCCACTGCTGCTTCATTGGTGATTCATTATTCAATGAGCTGTTAAAGTAAATTGGATTTTATTTAATTGAGTGGGGTTTGGCTTTAACCATGACTCTTAGAGCTTCTCTTACATTTATGTTCTAAGACTGAGCTTAACCGCTTCACATAAAGTCAGCGTGAAGTCCAACCAAAAGACAGACAGACGACTTTATTAAAAGAGAGGGAGGGAATGCCTTTGATTGGTAATACAAGGTTACACACTGAATGGAATGGCAAAGAAATTCAACTCTCTCTTTTAGCAAAGAAGTGGATTAAATTGTCAGCCGCAGTGGCCGTCTTTTATCGCGCCGTAATTTACAGCGGCCCACATGAAATGCACAACTCCATATCCAAAGAGCAGGGCGCAGACACAGTCATCTGTGTCATGACTGACAGTGGAAACACTCGCATACAATAAAACCAAGTGAGATCTCCATGGAACCAAATGTATATTGTGAAAAAAGACCATGTATTATGCCTTTAAAAGCGAGTGTGTTGCTGACGACACATTTGTGCTCTTTGCATCACCACAATTTGTGTTATCGAACAAATTCCAATGGTTTCTGAACGCAAAATATTTTGTTCATGTACAACTGCTATTTTTCTAATAACACACTAAATAAAGATATTTGTTCTTCTTCATTTTAAATTGTTAAACAGTATTTTAACATGCAGTAAATTGTAAGTTATTCTGAAAGGATTTGACATTTTCTGGTCCTTTCATGGTTAAAATAAGAAAAACGTTGGACATTGGGTAAGGTGTTAAAGGGTTAAGCAAAAAATTATGGACCAAGTGCCGTCTTCTTGGAAAGCCCCTAAACCACTGGACAATCTGATATCAGTCCTTTTTTGCTTCAGTAACCGCTACCTTGCAGTGTTTGTTTTACTATCAGAGCAAAAGAAAGTCATCACAGTAATTATCTTCAGTCCCTCTCACCTTGGAATTGGGTGCGTTTGTTATGGCAAAAATAAACTCAACCCATCACTGTCCTTCATCCCAAGTGTTATCTTTTAATCACTTTCCTGCTACTGAAGTCTCTGATCTGCTTCTTCAGTGTATCGGCTGCTCCTCTTGCATAGAGCTGTGACTGCTGTGAAGCCTCCAAAAGTGTTGCACAGTCGGTGTGTGCTGCTGCTGCGACCTGGCAGATCTGTGCTCCAGAGTCTCCTTTCCCCGTAATCTCTCACGCAAAGCCACAATGTCAGATACCAGTATGGCGCACACACACACACACACACACACACACACACTGCTCTTACCCCCCTCTGTGGCACACATGAAGGCTCTCCTATGCCTTTTTTGGCTTACTCTCCACCTCTTCTCCTCCTCCTCCTCCTCTTCTTTCTACTGTGTCTGTTCTTCACAGCCTGTTTATTCAGAGTTCCTTGGCAACACATTCACAGCTTCACAGCTCCCTAGTTCCAGCACTCTCTTTTGGACAAGCAGCCCACCCCTGCTGCCCACCTCTGCATGAGACAAGTTTCTGAACCACACAGACTCACCATCCTACCAGCAGCTATAACTTTGCACCACCTCTGTTTTTGCCCTCTTCAGCAACACTATTCTGCACCATTAGTGGTTGTATTGTAATGTGCTGTATTATTTATAATTACGTCAGACATACATAGTTTCTGGACAGTTGCAAGTCTTAAATTATAGGTTTATAGGTTTGGAAAGTATTCTGTATTTTATGTCATATAAAAAGGAATTGTGCTGGAGATACAGCGCCTCAACGCACAATGATTCATCTTGCAAGGTCTTTTGGACTGCGATGTACAGGTATGTGTTGCCGTTATATTTTACTGCAAACCATAGGAAACATTACATTTGTTCATTTAGTTGTGATGTTTTTTTCAAGCGGACCCAACGCGCATCGTGTGAATGACGCAATCTGCTTTATCAACGCGCAGGCTGCGTGTGCAGCCCAGATCTTGGAACCGCACGTTGGGTGCGCGTGGACAGCGCATGTGTGTACTGAATTTCCACCCCACTGGTTGGTGAGTATTAAGCCCCACTCACCAAGCAGAAAAAAACCTTTCGACAACAGGAGAAGTCGCCAAGGATTGTCATCCTGACATTTCTTGAGGGAAAATTAAGTGCAATTTCAATAGTATTATGCCCAAGTTTACTATTTACTAACCACACATTACAACCTGCAGATCACAGTGGATCTACAAAGGCCCAAAACCTTTAGTCACAGGTATATGGAACAGCAAAATATAGTATATAACATGAATTCTAATCATAATGTGAAATTTTCACAAATTCATCCTGTGGGCCGGATCGGCTGTATGTTGCTGTATTGTTAAATCCTTCCGGTGTGTTTATAGAGAGGATATTGATGGTTTGATATTGATCGTACATCTCAGTGCATATGATTCTGGAGACTGGGTTCCAACAGTAAGCCATGCGGAAATGTTAGACCGAGGAGTACAAGAGACTGCACACATCCAGCGTGCTCTCCATAATGTAACTTCATGACCTGCGAGGACTCCATCATAAAATCTTGGGCCTCTGTAAACCTCAAAGGGGGAAGAAAAAGAAAGGTCAGGTTGCAGTTCACACACAAAACAACAGAAAAAAAAGTTTATTGCATGGAAAAAAAAGAAATTCATGGAAGGAAAAACAAACAGTTCCTGACCCCAAAGTACCACCTCATCTGTCAAACACGATGCCGGTTCTGCTGAGGCTCGGGCACGTGTAGCTGCAGCGTTCCTGGCACCTTGTCATTAACAAATGCCGGATGAAGAGGTGGAATGAGCAGAATTCCAACTGCTGAAGAGCAGAGGGCAGGACAGACAACTCTTTACTCTTTAAAAAAGGAGTGAGTCTTAAATAAATAAAGCGGTGACTTGTATTGATCTCACTGCACAATATCAACACACAGCATAGTTTGGAACTGCCGAAGAGCAGGATCAGTTGCAAATGTTTTAATGAATATACTAAGAAAGACTGCTTAAAGATTTAAAAGTGTTATGGAAAAAAAAACCTTGCAACTTTATACAGGGAGAGGAGAAAACCCAAGAGTTCACACACTGAGCAAGCAGGACAAAAATCTCTGGCAGAACCAAATTCAAAGATGTGCAGCCATCTGCCTCGGCCAGTTGTGGTGGAAGGAAAAATGGGGAACAGAAGGAGACAGAAGAAATATACCAGGAGTAGATGTATAACCGTCGCATTAAGCTTAGTTAGAGTTAAACGTCTTATTAACGCTGTTAACACAAACCCATTTTAATAAGGAATAACGCAAAATATGCACGTGACGGAGATATTGTCTCAATAAAATAAAAAACATTTGCACAAACAAGCCGATCCACTTTTCTATGTTGATAAGAGCTTTAAAATGAGACAAAATAATGGGACTAAAAGAAATCATTTAGAATAGATTTAATTTCAAAATGAATGTACTAAAGCGCAGCACCTAAAGCAAGACAACATCACATACTGGTTATTATACTATTTATGGCCTGGACTATAAGGTTAGGTCTCGTTGCCAATGACTGCTCCAAATAGGATTGTAATGACTGCTGTGTGGCCAATGCCTCAGAAGGCAAATATTATTCCAGTGGATAAAACATCCTGGTAAACTCTGCATAATACAGCAATTAGGAATCTACGTGGTGTACTGGCCAAGGTCCAATAAAATGAATCTTAATGCACAAGAACAAAATGATATTACTACTGCTTGTGCAGTGCGACTGGCCTTTAATTAAATATGAGGATAAATGACTGTTTTTAAAGAGCCATTCTGATGCTGTTTTTTTCTTCTTCTGGTCTTTAACCAGCACTTGACTATTTCATTAAACCAGAACAACTTCTACCTCCTGCTGTCCAACAGGCTTTTAAAAGCCACTCAAATCAGCAACAGGCCAGTTTATAAATATCATCTAGAGCCTTTTTTTTTGTATTTTTTAATACTTCAAAATGACAATAATTTCACAAAATGTCTACTACATGAGACAAACACTAATTGTATTATCTTTGTGAAAGAATAATAATAATAAAAAAAGAGTGAGTGAGTCAGTGAGAGAGTGTGTAGTACGTAGGGTCGGCATCAGTCTTCGGTGTCTATATTCCAATTAGGCGGCAATTTCTTCACCGGGAAATGGCCCTCTATTGTGCCTCCTTGAGCGTCAAGACTTCCTCGTTTTAACTCCTCAAGCAGGTTTCCATGGTTACCTTCCTTTGATGCATCTGGTAAGCAAACGACGAAGGTGCCACCCGCTGACTGGAAAGGGTTACGTTTTTCAACCGGCGATATTCTCTGTTGATCAGACAACGGAATTGCCAAAAGGAAGCAGGCGCTTTAGGGATCGTGTGCAATCAGCTGGACTTAAGAGCTGCATTTATTTTTGTTTTAAGAGATGCTTTGATGTTTTCGTGAATGCTGGATTTGGTTTGTTGAACTTTGTGCTTTCCTCTCTGTCTTTCACCTGTGTCTTGTTTGCCTGTGTATAATCTCCCTGCTCTTTTGTGTTCACTGGTGCTTCGTCTTGTGACTCTCGTTGCCTTTTAGTCTTGTGTTCCTGGCTTTTTGTTTTCCTAGTTTTTTTTTTTCCTTTTGTATTTGTTTTTCCTGGCTGCAGGCCTTGTCTTGTGTGTCTGATTTACTCGCAAGTGAGTTTCCAAGG